>NW_020450953.1:86635-98729 GCF_003343035.1 Apteryx rowi | reverse complement strand
AGGGAGGGTGGCCGGGCGCCGGGCAGGACAGACCCGGGGTCGCTGCTGCTGCGGCGGCAGCGGCGGCCGCGAGGGAGCCGCGAGGCGGGACGGGAACTCGGCCGGCAGCCGCCGCCACCCCCCTGGCCCGCGCGCAGCTCCGACCCCGTCAATGGCCGCTCGCACACTGAGCCTCCATGACATGGCGCATGGCGCCCCCTCCCCGACGCCACGCCCCCCCTCCCTTCGCCGCGGGGGCGGGGCTTCCTCCGCGCCGCCGGCGCCCTCATTGGCGGCCAGACGCCGCTGGAGAGCGGCCTCCGATTGGCTCGCCGCGGTGCCCGTCGGCGGCGCGTCGCTTTAAAAACGGGGCCCGGGGGCGGGGGGCGGGCGCTGCCTTTGTGCGCGCGGGCGCACGTGGGGTGGCGGTGGGGGCGCGCGCGCGCGCGCATGGGGGCGGGGCCTGGGGCTCGTGGGCGGGGCGTTGCGTTGCACGGGGTGGGGGGGGGCTGCACGCGGGGTTTTTGCACGCCCGGTTGCACGGGGACGCTGCAAGTGGGGTTCTGCCCGTGGGGTTTTGCACGCCCGGTTGCACGGGGACGCTGCAAGTGGGGTTCTGCCCGTGGGGTTTTGCACGCCCGGTTGCACAGGGGTGCTGCAGGAAGGGGTTTTGCCCGTGGGGTTTTGCACGCCCAATTGCACGGGGGCACTGCAAGTGGGGTTCTGCCCGTGGGTTTTTGCGCGCCCAGTTGCACGGGAGCGCTGCAGCGATGGTTTTTGCGCGCCCAGTTGCACGGGGGCGCTGCAGACGAGGTTTTGCGCGCCCAGTTGGATGTGGGCAGTGCAGGCACGGTTTTGCACATGGGGTTTTACATGCCTGGATGCACAGGAGGCCTCTAGGTAGGGGTTTGCATGCAGGGGTTTTGCTCACCCGTTTGCACGGGGGGGGGCTGCAGGCAGGGGTTTTGCACGCCTGGTCACTCAGGGGAGCTGCAGGCAGGGGATTTTGCACATGCAGTTTTGCACGCCCAGTTGCTCAGGGAGGCTCTCTGAGGTTTTACGTGCGGGGTTGTTGCTCACCTGTTTGCACGGGCGGTTGCAGGCGAGGTTTTACACCTGGGGTTTTGCATGCCCCATTGCGCCGTGGGGCTGCAGGTGGGGGTTTGCATGCCTGGTTGCACAGGGCAGCTCTAGGTGGGATGTTGCCGGTGGGGTTTTTGCTCGGCTGGTTGCACAAGGTGGGTTGCAGGCAGGGTTTTGCACACCTGATTGCATGGGGCAACCATCAATTTTAATTTATTTATATGGCAGCTGGTACTGAGGTGCTTTATGCCTTTGGTTTGGAAGCAAGCATTCATTTGGGGCGCCGAGGCGGGATGCAATACCAGCATTATTCTCTTGCTGTAGGATTTTCCTTATTGCTTCTTTTGCATATATGCTGCGAAACCACATCTGTGATCCTCCAGGATCAGCACGACCCCTTGGCGATTGATTTAAGCGGGAGTTTGGTGTCTGCTGTACCTTTTGCAAAGCGGGATTAAAAAAAAACCCACCAGGGTAAAAGTTGAGAAAAGCATCTTGAGCTCAGCTGATGAGTCGGAAAAAAATAATTTGCACCAATGCAGTCGGTGGAAAAAGGATCGTGGAATAACCAAAGCGGGATTTTGCTTTGCATTTCAGCGGCGTTTGCTCGACGGTTAATATTCGCGGGGGCAGCGTGCATCAGGAGAGCCCTGCTTTGAGGCCCGACGTAAGGTCAGCATCGATTAACGTGCCGGGACACGGTGAGTGAAGGCAGTAACTTATAAATAATAAATGCAGGAGGCCGTTTGCAGCCCACGGCAATTGTGGAAATTGCCACAGATGAGTTTCCTTCCTAGAAATTCTGTCTTTAGGGTTTCTAAAAAGGACGTTTTCAAACCTACTAGCCCTGCAGAGGGCGGTTTTGAGCTTTTTCTTACAAATTACGAGCAAATCTTACCTTTTTTTTGGTGAAACCGGGCTGGGTCCCTGGGGCTGCACTTCATCACCCCTTGGCTGCTCCTGAAGGGCTCACGGGGCTGGGCAAAAAAAAATATGCATCGTGCAAAAGGCCCCGAGTTAGAAACAAATCCGCGGAGCAGAGCAGCCCGTGCTGATGTGCAAAATGGGACTTTTAGGGTTTTTTCCCTCCCTGCTTTTAACAGCTCCAGCCCACTCCCAGGGACCGAGTGCCTGTTTTTCCTCCTGGAGAAAGGAGGGTTTTTTTCCCCCCATTAGAAAAATAGAAGCTAGTCGGCAGCGTAATTACGGCGCGAGGAATAAGAGCGTATATTAGCTAGCGAGCATGTACCAGCTGTGAGATCTTGTTGAATAATGTCAGCTTGGGAAAAGTGATGTTCACTGATAAACTTGGCACGTTGCAAGCTTCGTGCACGTACTTTATTTTCACTCCGTTTTCTTCGTTGCGGGGTAACGTCAGCTCTTGAGCAAGCGGCGCGTTCGGAAATCGGTTCAGAGCTATCGCAGGTAAAAAAATTAACGTTGCTTTCGCCTTCTCTGGCAGCTCCTGCGATAGCGCGGTGACGAGCCGGGAGGTGGCAGCGGCTGGCGGCGGATTTGGGTCTCGCCGGGGCTCCTGCAAGACGCTCGCTTCTCCTTCGCGCCCCCCGGAGCGGCCTTGCTGCCAAGCCAGGTAACGCACGGCGTGTTTTCACGGCACGTTTCCTGCTCGAGCAGTCCCTCGTTCCTCTTTGGGAGGTTTTTTTTTTTTGGCTCGCTTCTCCAATTTTTTAGCTGCTTCTCGAAACTTGCGTCGTGCTCACGACCGCAGGCTGCGTCCATCCTTGCTCTCCGTCGCCCGTCGGAAGCGCACGTGGCGGATGCAAGAAATTGAGTTAAGAGCAATTACGGAAGGTAATAACTTAGAGCTTACGCCGTGGCTTAAGTGCTTTAAAAGCCTCCTTTTGACGGGACGAGTGCTGTGCAAGTGCCTTTCTTTTGTTTTTCCTATTCTGCTCTTGAGCAGGGCCGTTCCCGGATGATTTACGGTGGCACAACAGCTGGAAAAGAAACGTCGCTGTCGGTCGCCCTGCAAACGCCGCGGGGGCTCGGTCCGAAAGCAGCTCGGTTAAAGCGGCGACCTGCAGCGAGGGAGAGCGGCAAAATCCGCGTCTGGCCCCGACGCTGCTGGGATTTTCCTGCTCCGAGTGAGAAGACGCCGGGAATTGGGGAGGAAAAAGGTGTGGGTGAATCCCGCGCGGGAACGGGTAGGGTTGGGAGCGCTTCTCGCGCCTCCCTGGTGGGTGCTGCGCTCGGTACCAGGGTTTTGGGCTGAATCACGCGGCGCTGAGACCGGCGATGAGTTGTTAGCGGTTTTATTGGCAGCGGTTCGTATTTACAACAGGATAAGAGGAAATAGGAAAGGACTGAGGCAGGACAAAGCGCTCCGGCGTTTGCACGACGCCCGCGGCTCCGGGCAGCACCGTCAACCCATTGCAAACTCCGCGTATAAAGTCGCGACCGCACTAAATCCGGAGGCGACCGCTTTGCTCGGAGGAGGCGCGTTCCAGCGGGGCGACGGCGGCTTTTTTTTTTTTTTCCTCCTCTCCTTATCCGAGCCGCCGCGTCTGGAACGAGAGGAAAAGGCTCGGAAGCGGCCGGGATGTTCCTCCTATTGTGTGCGCGCCGCGCGGGGGCCGTGCAGGAATTTCGCGTGCACCTGCGGCGCCGGCTGGGAGACGCCGTTTCGGCAAAGAGGCGGCAATAGCTAAGCCAGCGGGGAGGGGGTTCGGGCGGCGATTTAAGGCTGTATCTTACGCACAAAGTCACTGTGCTTCGGAAAAACGCCCTCGAAACGCTGCTTTTACCAGCAGTCGTTAGTGCCGATTAACTCTGCTTGTCCCTAACGTGTCACTGGATGCCCCAAATATTGAATTATTTTGAATAGGTGCTGCAAAAGTGCTGCCTTAAGGAACTGCGTCATTTTGGGCTTAAAGAAATACTTCCAAGCGTGCAAGCGCTCAAATACCTTCTAAGGAGGAAAATGGGGAATTATAGTGTGAAACTCAGGAGGCTGAGGAGGAGGAGGAGAGGAAGGTGGTACTGCAGGGGCGACCCCGCGGACTCCTCTTCCTGCGGAGGCAACGAAAAGAAATCGGTCATTAATAGCCGGCTTTAATACGGGAAAACTCGATGCGAAGCGCCGGAATCTGCCAGCGTTCGGCGTTTCAAAATCAACATTTATAACCCATTTATTTCTTATTCTAGCGCTGCTTCCTGCGAGGAAGGACCCCTTCGTTTCGGGGAGAATGAAGAGAAACTCCGGCTTACCTTCCCATAGGGATTCGTAGTAGGTATTAACGTGATGTTCTCGGAATAATATTCTACGGTGGCGTATAGGTAATCACCTGGAACGACAGCGTAGCTCTGGTGAGTCCCCGTTCTGCGTTAAAGCTCGGGATATCCCGGGCCGGCATCTTGTTCGTGCCGTAACGTGCCGCTTATAAAAAGTGCGCGAGCAAAGCGTGCAAAACGAAGACTTTTCCCTGGGGCACGCGTTGGAGGCTGGATTCAGGGAGCCCGTTAGTCGCCCACGTTAATTCTGGTCTCCCGGGATGAGCAGGGAGGGTCGGGAGGGAGCGCGGAGCAAGACGCGGAAGCGAGGGCGGGTGTAAGCGGAGGTCGGGAGCTTCGTTTCAGGGGCTGCGCTGAGGTCGGCTCCCCAAAACTGCGGGGTTTTTTGGCTCCCTGCATTCCCTGGGCGCCTCCGCGGCTTCGGGCACGGCCGGATGCGCCGCTCCCGTTACCCTTCCCACGGCCTCCAGCCTCCGCTGCCAGATGTTGCTGCCCCCCCGGATAGTTCGAAGCCGATTATTATTATATATGTTTTTTCTGGCAGGCGGAAGAATGACTACTTTTAGCTTTTCCCCCGGTTCGCGCGGGAGCCGCAGAGAGGCGAATACGTGGATCCGAGAAAACGCCAGGAGCCCGATCCACCCCCGACTCCTTATATTCGTGGTGCCACAGCCGGATGACCGCAAGCATTTCGGCCGGGAAGGAGGGGGAATTTTGGAGCCCGACTGCTGCGACGTGCATAGGAAGGAAACGGAAAGCGAGGATTAAGTCATCGGAGGAAACACTTCAGCGGGCGACGCTCGGCCGTCACCTTGCGCGCGGGGGCCGTCGGCAGCCCCCGTGTGTGCCGCGCGCCCGGCGATGGCACTGATCGTCGCGAGCGCTCTGCAGCAGCGGTTAAGCTGGACTTAAGTTAAACCTGTTGCCTGGCCCGGCTGAGGGATGGCGAATTAAATTAAACTGCGCTAAAGCTTAGCTTCATCCCTCCGAAATTATCGCGGGGGGGTCGCTAGAAGCTTTTTTGCAAGTCCCTGGAGAAATGAGGTGCCTGTTTTAGGCTGTTACTCTCTTAAGTGCTTTCTCCCCACGGACCTTAATTCCCTGCGCACCTAGCGCACAAGCTATACCTAGCTGTTTGAATATATATATATATATATATATGGCTGTAACCCGTAGTCTTATGCCAAGCCCTTTTGGTTTATCTAAGCTGTATTTCGGTATGGTTCAAACCTGTATTTCTACTTGATTTCCGCAGAGCTTCAATACTGCGAGGTCCCAGATCACCGTGCCTGGAGACCTCCAGCCCTTTCCAACCTCAGTTAGTCTAGGCTTTGCTTAGGCGGTTTATACAGGAGGGTCAAAAAGCGGCATTTCTCACCAAAGCGGGACGCGTAGTCGTAGAGAAACTCCGATATCTCCTCTTCTGTCTCAGCAGTTCCTTTAAAAAAAAGAAAAAGTTTATCTTACGGCTTAAGCAGAGATTCCCGCGGAGCCGGCTTGCTCCCCCCCGCCAGCGGGATACGGCTTGGCCCGAATGGTTGCATGGATTTATTGGCGCTTTGGGAGCACGGCGTGGGCGATCCGGCCCCTGATTAAATCTGCGCCTGGGGAGCGAGAGGTATCGTGTTACGAGCGGGCCCGGGAGGCTCCGGAGTAAACGTGAGCGCGGGGCGGGTGCGTTCCCGCGCCGCCCCTCGTCCCCAAGCTCGTTTCGGGGTTGGCGGCACGAACCCGCGGTTTTCGAGCCGCCCGGATGCTCCCTCTGGGCAGGCTGCTCCCGAAGCCTGATTTATTCCCCATCTGTGGTTTTCTGCAAAACAGCCGAAACCTTTTGCAAAGATGCTCGCGTTTCCGCAAGCCTCAGTCGCTATAAATAGGCTTATGAATAGCACGACTTTGCTGAAGCCCGCGCAGCCCTGCTCGTTTCCCTTTTCCAAGCACAAGATTAACTGTGTTTTCTCTTTTCCCAGCGCCGTCTCGTAGAACAGGCTAAATTGGAAAAAATTAAGATCTAACGCTATCGACTGCGCCCTTAGCCGGGCTTGGGGACCGTCCAGCTCCACGTCCGCCTCTCCGGTTCGGGGTTGGAAGCCCCCATCCGGAGACGCTCGGCATCGAGATCGCCTGGAAATTGGGATCCCGAGCAAAGATTTCTTAAAAGGGGCGGCGAAGCCCTGCGTTAGGAGCCGGGACCCTCGCTCAGCCTGGCCCCGCTCCGACGGGTTGCCAGGTCCGGGGGAAATTCGGCTGGGAGCTCTGGGATGCTGAGTAACATCACCGGTGCGATACCCCACTCGCGCTTTGGGAGCGTCCCGTACTTTCCGGCTAGAGCAGCGCGAACCTCGGGCTCGCGTGCGCTCTCCCACGTATTAAGCTTTCCAAAACCGCTATTTGGAGCCGGCTGTTGTATTTAGGCTGGAAGGATGCTTAAAAACGAGGATATACAAATTGCGCTGCGGGGTGGTTAGTGAGAGCGAAGAACTTCCATCTGGAAATCCCCCGTCCGGGGCAGGCTGACGCTGCCGGTTTTTAACCCGTTGTGGGATGTTTTCCCGCGTCGGGCTCGTTCCGTTAGCGCGGAGGCAAAACGCTCTCCGCGTCGTTAACCTCTCGCTGCTGTTACCTTTTTTTTGCCGGCTCGGTGGCCTTCGCCTTCTGCCTCGCCGTATCCCCCACCGAGCGCCGCGGGAAAACCCCCTCTTCCCCTTGCCGCTCTCCGGAGCTCCCCGCTATATATTGCAAAATATTATGGCCACAGTGCGGAGAGCGGGACTTGCAAAACTCTGTTCTGCAAACGCACGCTTGCCTATAGCTTAGCCCGTGCCCATCGGGCTTTCTCCTCTTTTTTTTTTCCCAACGATGCCTCTTTTCCCCGGATCCCACCCCGACAGCCGCGCAGCATCTCCTTAAAACGCCGCGGCGCGCCCCAGGACGTCGGGAAGCCGAGCGGAGCGTATTTACCCAGGCCGAAATGAAGAGCCAGGACGGCGGCGGCGAGCAAAAGGTTCGTCATCGTCTGCTGCGGGGCGGCGGGTTGGTGCCGCCGGCCGCTGCTCCTCGGGAGCGTCTCGGGACGCGCCGGCGCTCGGGAACAGGAAATGACACTCGGCCGAGGGCTGCGCCCGGCCGCCTCGCGGATAAGATAGCACAGGTTTTCCCGAAAATCACCCGGCCCCACGATGCTAGGTCGACTGATAAGTTGGTTTAGCGGCTGGGAGAAAGGGGAGGGGGGGGACGCGGCTCCGAAAGCTTTCGCTCGGCCAGAAGTTTCCCGCCGGAGCGCGGCCGCGCTCCGGGCGCCGTTCCCGCGCCGGGCTGCCGGATAAGGAGCAAAGATGGTTTTAATTAAGCTCTCGCTGCCGCGCGCTTTGGGAAAAATGCGCTATTAATAGCGAAGCCTGGTGGTTGCAGTCGGCCGTTAAGAGCCGGAGGCGGACGGGGACCCCCGGGTCCCTGCCGAGCATTTGGGGGGTCCCATCGTCGCTGCCGCTCCGCCTCCCGCTGCCTCAGTTTCCCCAGCGCTTAGGGATGCAAACGGTTAAGGGCTTATTTGGGTTTCTGAAATGCAGCAATACACTGGCTTGAGATGCTTTCGGAGCTGTGTTGTTTTTGGGGGGGTTTAAACCAGGTTCGGATGCTCTTTCCGCATCCGGAGGATGTGGTGCTTCGGCGTACACTGATATCAGCACCTTTTTTTTTTTTTTTTTCCCCCCTTGCTCCTCTAAAAATAGAAGGAAAATAGGCAAAAAAAGGGATTGGGAGAGATCTTTCGGAAGACGGAAAGTGGTGGTGGGAGCCTGGAGGAGAAGCAGGTTCCCGCGGGGAGCTGCTGCCCGAGGGGGAATCGTGACTCATTGCTGTGTGTTTGCTGCAGGAGGGACCTGAGAGTGCGACGGTTACGCAATGATAAACCCTTGTTTTCTTTTTTTTTCTTTTCTTTAATGAATAACTGCCCGTTGACCCAACGCGATGCCTTTCCTTGGGGCCGTGGCAAACGCTTTCGGCGAGCGGCGCTCGTGGGATGAGCCGGGGAGGCTCCTGCCTCCTGCGCCCAAGGGTGGGAGCAAAGATCATTAACTAACGTCGGAAACCGCCGGCGAAAACGTGATATATTTAATTGAGAGGTGCTGCCCGGCCGGAATTGCCCATGGGGTGGGAAGAAATCCTCCTTCTCGAGCTTTCCAAGCTGGAAAAGGTCCGGTTCTGCATGGCTGCACGTGAAGGGAGATGAGCTGGGCAAAGAGACTCGCGGGGGAAAAACAAGTTGAGAAGTTTTAGAAAATAAGAGTGGAGAAAACATTAAGTTTTTTCTTTTCTTTTTTTCCCCCCCAGCTAAAAGGGAGGAGAAACGAAGAACTGCGCTGTGCAGCTTCCCACGCTCGGGCACCTTTCAAAGGGCCCCGGGGGGATTTTTCCCGCTGCCGGAGCGAAGCCAGGCGAAGGGTTAAGCAGGGAGGATCCGCGAGCGGCCGTGCAGAAATCCCGTCGAGAGCCGCGGCCCCCGGCCCGGCAGGGATTTGCCCTCGCGGGAAGACGGAGCCGGGAGCGTTAAAACCCCACGGTCACAAAGCTGGAAGCGGCGGCCGGGCGGAGCGACGATGCCGCGGGGGAATTTGGGTAAAACTCAGCGATTGCTTTTTGGCGTTAGGGCAGTGCACACAAATTCTGGGCTAAAAGCTTCCATTTTCTGTTAATAAAGCTTTCCCACGGGTCTGGGGCACCCCAATGTCCGCTGTTTCCCCCTCGTTTTGCTTATGGTTTTGGAGACCGAACGTAGATGTGGATTTGGGGTTGCGTTTCTGGCCGCAAAAAAGCAATTGCTCTTTAAATTAGCTTTTTTCCCCCTTGGGTTTTGCTCTCGCTCGCTTTGACCATCTCACGCCGGAGGGCAAAAGCGTCGTCCGAAAAGCAGCCGAAGAAAAGGCAACAATAAGCAATGGCTTTTCCACCTGCGGCCTCGCGCTGCTTTTTAAATCAAATTCATCAAAAAACCCACATCATTCAAAATCAAATTCATCTTTCGCGTGATGCAGGCTGTAACTTTGTGCCCTTTTTTTTTTTCCCCTTTAAAGCTTGGGGGGTAGAAGCGCCCCGAAGCGCCCCGAAACGCTCGCTCCCGAAAAGCCGAAGCGCCGAGCTTCTGCATCCCGCGGAAAACACAGCGAAACGCCGGCGTTTACGCCGCGAGCCGCCCTCCGCGCCCGGATGCATAACGTCATTTCCCAGCTTTAATAGGAGGAAGCCGCCGGAAGGGGAAAATTAAAAAAAAAAAAAAAAAACACAAGAAAACGGGTAAATGGGACCGGGCTGCTCACAATACCCCGCGGCCGGCGGGAGCGGAAGTCGCCGCGTGCGGCCGGCGAGAAGACGGATGGATATATTACAGCGCAGGAAGGAAGCGGATAAATCCATTCCCCCCGCGGCATTGCCCCAGTTTGGGGGGGAAAAAAGCTTTTTATTATTATTATTATTATTTTTAACCGCGGGGCTGAGCCCGGCAGGGATCCCGCTGGGGCCGCGGCTCTCGCGCTCCTTCGGCGAGGAACCTTTTCTCTGCTCTAAATAAAGCTTTCCTGCCCTTCCCCGCCGGCGCGTAAACAGCGGCGCCCGGGGCTGGCGCCTTCTGCTGGGGTTTGCAGGAGCCGGTTGGATTCTTGGCAATTAAAAAAAAAAAAAAAATCACTTTTAAATGCTATTTCTAAATATATATAATATCTTTTATAATGGGGTTTGTTTGCTCACGCACGTAGAAAAAGGAGCATCCCTGCGTCACGGAGTTTTTTTTTCCTTGCGGCTTTAACGCCGTCGCTTCTCCCTGCGGGGTCGGCTGAGGGTTTTTTGGCTAAAGCGAGAGGGATTTCTAACCCCGGGAAATGGCAAATTTAAAGGTGTTTTTTTTTTTCACCCCACCCAGTTCAACAGCAGCTCTCGGAACGGCGAACACAATAATCGGATGAAAATCTGAGACCTTGGTAACCAGGAAATCGGGGATTTCATTATTTGCGTGTCGTCTCGTTACTCTTGAGCTTCTCCTCCCTCCCCGCCGACGGYGGCGACGTTCCTCCTCATCCAGCGGGATAATCCCAGCGGGGAAAACCGGGCGGCRAGCGTTTTTGCTAGCCGGAGCTGTTCGCTGCCGCCGCGGGGACGCGGAAAGGGCTCCGCAAAGCTGCGCTGGGGTCGCCCTGGCCCCCGTGGTGGTGGCTCTTCCCGGTGCTCGGAGAGGTGCCCGGAGAGGCTTTTCCCAGGGCGCTTGTGTGCATTAGCCGATAAAACTGCTGGAAGAGGCTTTCCTGGAAGTTTGCGCCTGATACCGCGCTGCGGCGGTTGCTGTAGAGATTACAGAAGATGAACACAACTTCTGCAAAAAAAAAAGCCCTCCCAAACAGCAAATATCTGCCGGCGCTGAGCTCTATATATATACATTACACCTTTACGGCCGGGTGTATATGCTCGAGTCCGGCGTGAGGATATTGCGAAATAGCTCAAATCCTCTGTCCTTCGAATGCTGCGGCGAAGCTCGTGCAAAGTTGCAAGGGGGATTTGCGGTGCAAAGTTGCAAAGGGGGATTCATGGTGCAAAGTTGCAGGGGGGGGTGCAAAGATGCCAAGGGGATGCATGGTGCAAAGTTGCAAAGGGGATGCAAAGTTGCAGGGGGGGTTCGCGGTGCAAAGTTGCTAGGGGGGTGCATGGTGCAAAGTTGCAAGGGGGATTCGCGGTGCAAAATTGCAAGGGATTCTTGATGGCCAAGCAAAGAAAAAGCATATGAAAAGGATTTGTGCCCCCCCTTCCCCCCCCCCCCAGGCTGTAGCATGGCAGAGCGCAGCCTCTCGCAGCTTCCCTTCCTCTCGCTGCTGGTTTTCTCACTGGCAAACCGCAGCTCCGCGCAGTTTTCGGCCGGGCCGGGCGGAAGGGCTCTCAGGGGCGATGCTTCACCGCCGCGTACTCGGTCTGAAACGAAAAGCGAGAGCCGGCACCTTCCCGTGCGCTTGCAAAAACCTGCTGCTGCTTGCAGCTCTGCGGGGTTGGGGGGGGGAGTAACGAGCCGGGGACTGTTGCAAACAGCAGCAAAACGTGCTCCGAAAAAGCTCCGCGGCTCCGTTCTCCCGGGTGGCCGCGCTTTACCTCCGGGTCGCGCCGCATGGGAGCCTCCATCCTGCCCATCTCAGTCGGTGCCGCTGCGGGAAAGCGGAGCGGCAGTTAGGGGCGAAGGGGCCAGGGGCTCCCCCCCGGCGGGCGCGGGGTTCCCGGGAACGTTACCGGCTCCGGCGCGAAGTTTCCAGAGGATCAGAAGCACGAGCTGGGCGCAGAGGAGGAGGCCGAGGCCGGGCAGCGCCGCCGCCAGCAGTCAGCCTGGGCAATCTGCCGGATGCTCACCGGAGACGACGAGCCGGGTGCCGTTCCCGAAGCCGGAGCGCAGGGCTGAGAGGCTGCAGTAGTAAACGCCCGAGTCCTCCCGCCGCACGGAGCTGATGCGGAAGGGGAAAACGCGCCGCCTTTCCCTCGTTCCCGAGTACCGGCCCTGCGGCGGCGACTCCTGGAAGCTCTGGTAGACGTGGAGCAAGGCGCCGTCCGGCCGCTCGCGGTACCAGCTCACGCTCCACTCGGCGCCGGACGTGTTGCAGCCGAGCCGGGCCGTGGCGCCGGGGCTCAGCCACAGCTCGGCCGGGCTCTGCCGGATGCCGGCCGCCGCTCCTGCGCGGGAAAAACCCGGCTGAATCCGGCGCCTCCAGAGCTGCGAGCGCGGCGCTTCGCTCTCGCTTAATCCCCCCCAAAAAAA
>NW_020450953.1:84590-85710 GCF_003343035.1 Apteryx rowi | reverse complement strand
GGCCAGGCAGGGCGTTTTCGGATGGGCGTTTTCAGCCGGGTGTTTTTGGATGGGGCGTTTTCAGATGGGCGTTTTCAGATCGGGTGTTTTCAGATCGGGCGTTTTCAGATGGGGTGTTTTCGGATGGGTGGTTTTGGATGAGCATTTTCACATGGGGTGTTTTCAGATGGAGCATTTTCGGATGGGCATTTTTGGATGAGCATTTTCGGATGGGGCATTTTCAGATGGGGTGTTCTCGGCCGGGTGTTTTCGGCCAGCCGTTTTCCAAAGGGTGTTTTCGGCTGGGCGTTTTCGGATGGGGTGTTTTCGGCCGGGTGTTTTCCCACGCTGCCCGGACGCCCGCCCCGTGCCCGGCCCCCGGGGTTGGGGGGGGGGAGGCGTCGCCAAGCCGAGCCGAGCCGAGCCGCGGGGCGACCGCCGAATCTCGCCGCGGCCATGAGCGCGGCCGGCAGCCTCCTGCTCGCCTCCCTGGGTAAAACTCGGCGGCGGGGAGGGTGGCAGCGGCGGCACCCGGTCCGGGCGTCGCGGCTCACGCATTTGGGCCCCGCAGCGGCGGCGGTGGCAGCACTACGGCTGCGCCCGGACGAGCCCGGCGTCTTCGTGGAGCCCGGCGGCACGGCGCGCCTGGGCTGCTCATCCAGCGAGCGCCTGGAGGCGGGCGGGCGGCTGCGCTGGTACGTGCGGCGGGACACCGGGACGCCCGTCCTGGCCCTCGACTGCGGCACCGGCGTCGGGGCGGCCGTGAGGTTCGAGTGCCGGCACGGCGATCTCCGCTCGGCCCTTCTCATCCGCGACGCTCGGCCCGGCGACGCCGGCGTCTACTACTGCTCGGCCACGCCGCCCTCGCGCCCGACGCCGACCCCGCGGCGGAGGTGGCCTGCGTGGTGCGTTTCAACGCCTCCGGCCCCGGCGTGGTCCGCAGCGCCCGGCTGCGCGCAGGTGGGTGCCAGTGGCCGGACGGGGGACATGGGGCAGAGGGGGGGGGAAACTGAGGCAGGTCGCGCTGTCCCGGCAGCCGCCTGCCGCCCCGGCGCCGCGCTCTCGGTCGCCTTCAGCCTCCTGGGCGCCCTGCGACGGGCCCCGACAGCGACGGGACGCCGCCGCGCAGCGCCGCAGCCGC
>NW_020450953.1:75827-82193 GCF_003343035.1 Apteryx rowi | reverse complement strand
GCTGAGTTGAGGGGAGCCCTGGGAGGCTGAGGGGGCCGTTCTGGGGCAGTTGAGGGGGTCTGGGGGGGAGGCGGCGCGGGGGATCCTGAAGAGGGTTTTGGGGCAGGTGCAGTGAGGCCCTGAACTTGTACGAGCTTGCAAAGCGTGACCGTATCCTTCCATCTCCTGGCTGCTTTCCTTCTGCTGCGTTTCTGGTTTAACTTCAAGCCCCCCCTGCTCCCCAGAGAAGGCGAACGCCCCACTTCTGGGTCTCCCAACCCGCGGGTCCGCAGAGTCAAACCCTGTGGCCCAGCAGGTGTAAAATAACTCGGAGACCGCGGCTTTCTCTCCGCCTTAGCTCGGTAAATCCGCAAGGGATGCGGGAGCCAGCCCTGCCTGGTGCCGACGGGCAGCTCCTTAGCTGCTTAACGAACTTCAGGGGCTTAAACCGCCTTTGCGCGGTGCTACGGTGGGGGCCTTGCTCAGAGCTGTGCCGGGGGCAGATCCCGCGGTGCAGCCCCTCACGCGTTTCCAAGGCGAGAGTCTGCGGGGATTTTGTGCCGCTCGCGAACTGTCCCGCTGCCCGTCCTGCCAGGTCAGCAAAAGCAGGATTGAGAGCGAGTCTCCCGTTCAAGCCGAAGGCCTCTGCCGTGCCGAGAGCGTTGTGTCGAGTGCCGTAGCCGACCCTTGCGGGGGCGGGAGCAGCAGGGGGCTGGCGAGGAGCGGGCAACGTGCCCTGCGCGATGCCCCGTCTGCTGCGAGTCCTCTTGGTGCTTCCCTCCGCTCTCGGTTGGCCCTCAGGGTCCCGATTCCTGCCTGGCCTGTACTGCTGACACACAGGCGTTGCCAGACGTTAACGTGAGGCATTAGCTAATTAAAGAGGAGAGGCAGGAACAGCCCTGACCCGTGTCTTGTCTCGCCGCGCTTATCTTTTCAAGGGCAGGTCTGTGTTTAACCCTCTCTCTTTGGGGATGGTAGTACGGGGCGTCTTACCTTGCTTTGCAGGGAAGTAACTTTCCTCAGAGCATGTTGACGTGGCCCTGAGAAGACAAATGAGGATTTCTGCCTCCAAATCTGTTTGGTTTTCGGTTGCACACTTCCTCCACGTACCCTGCGGCGGATTAGTGTGTCTCACATGACAACAACCAAGCGATGAATGCTGCAATTGAAAACTTCCTTTGTTGAACGTGTGACCTGGAGCCAGGTCAAGCCAAACAAACAGCTGATTTAGCAGCACATGTTTGCTGTGTGATTCCAAGCTCCGGATCATGAGCAGAAACGCTGGGGGGAGTCCCTGTCTCAGCTTGTCCTTTCCTTTCCACACAGGGCTTTTTTCTGGCTGGTGTCTCTGCTCCTGGCCTCTTTGATCTGGTTCATCTCAGTCCATCTCAGCGACCAGGAGGACTCCAAGCTTCAGTACGGCCTCCTCGTCTTCGGGGCCGCCGTCTCCGTCCTGCTGCAGGAGGTGTTCAGATTCGCCTACTTCAAGCTGCTGAAGTAAGGGCCCGTCTGAGGGCAGCCTGCGTGTGGTGGAGACGCTCCCCGCGGGGCTGCGTGGTGGCTTCATCCCAACGTTCCTTGCTGCCTCCTCCCTAGGGACCTCTCAGACAAGCAGGCTGCGGGCCAGGTGCCTTCTGCTGGTGGCTGCGGGTGGTGCCCGGCCACTGCTTTTCCCCAAGGTGTTGCAGGCTCTTTCTCATCACCAGATTGTAATGTTGGCCGTCCTGCTTTGCGGCGAGCGCGCATCCGGTCTTGGGACCGGAAGGGCGGTAGGGTAGTCAGACTGTTGCTTACAGCCCTCGCTTGCCGCTAGATGCTGTATGACGAGCGCTGCAGGTGTAATTGTTACCCTGGCCTCGATCTGCCGGGAGCTTTTAGCAGGGAGAAGAGCTCAGCATGGCTGCTAGGCCCAGCGATATCCAGGGAACCCGGCAAAATATCTTCCTCGTTAGACCCTGGGAGACAGCTCAAACTCCTTAATAAGTAACCCACCTTCCCTGACCTGTTGGACAAACCTCCCTTTGCTGGGCAGAGTCCTGCGCAGACCCGGTTCCAAACTAATGACCTGTTTGCGCCTTTCTGTGCCCCCTCGTGCAGGAAAGCTGATGAAGGCTTGGCTATGATCAGCGAGGACGGCCGGTCCCCCATCTCCCTCAAGCAGATGGCCTACGGTGAGCGCGAAGCTGGCCAGGGGCTAGGCTGGTCGCTGACCCTCCACGCGCTCTTCTGCTGGCGCCTGGCCGCAGGGCGTTCAGGCGTCGGAGACTGGCGACAGCGCCGATGAGAGGATCAAGCCTTCCCGTTTCTCTTTTTTTGTCCTGCTGCCTTTTCCCTGGGGTCTCTGTTAGYTTGGGGAGTGGGAAATCTCCGTAGACGCTGTTGGTGGCTTAGGTACCCGTCTGATTGATGCTTTGTGGAAACGTCTCTGCCGTCCCTGCGGCAGAACCTGTTAGACTCAGCCCAGCTCTGTTCCCCGCGTGCCAGGCGACTCCAAACGGTTGTGGGAGGGCAAGAGGAACAGGCGGGGAGAGGCTGGGGGATCCGGGCCCGCGCTCGTTGGCCRAGCCTGGCGCTCGCTGCAGCGTGCAGCACGGCCGCTGTCCGCCTGGGGCGTCTTGGCTGATGTCCTCCTCCCTCCGCAGTGTCGGGCCTGTCCTTCGGGATCATCAGCGGCGTGTTTTCAGTCATTAACATCCTGGCGGACTCCATCGGACCGGGCATTGTCGGGATCCACGGGGATTCGCCGTACTACTTCATCACGTCAGGTGAGGCCGGGCCCCGGTGCATGTCCCAGGGGGGGACAGGCTGACGCGGTGGGGACGGGTGGGAGGAGCGCTCGTGCACGGCGTGCTGCACCGCGCGGGAAGCGATTTTTGGTGTAGCATCCCCTAGGAGCCGATGCTCCGGGGCGGTTAAGCCCTGGCGCCTAGCTACGCGCCGCAGTTGTGGGAAGCAGCAGCGCGGCAATGCCGCTTCGCCGTGGCGAGGTGTGAAGCGGGCGATCTGCATCGCCCTCTTCCCCCCCGCAGCGTTCCTCACCATGGCGCTCGTCTTCCTCCACACGTTCTGGGGAGTGATCTTCTTCGACGCCTGCGAGAAGCGCCGCTACTGGTGCCTGGGGCTGGTCGTGGCCAGTCACCTCGTCACGTCGGGGCTGGTGAGTCTGATGAGCCGGGACGGGCTGGCGCCGCGGGATCTGCGCTGAAAGCCGTCGCCAAAGCAAGCCAGGCTTTGTCGTCGGGCGCCCTTCTGGGGACGGGAGGGGAGGCGCGCGGGCACGGCGCGTTTCAGACTCTGTTTCAGAGATGTGGGGYAAGTCGTGTCCCTCTTCCGCACCTCCTGCCCGGAGCAGCTTGCCCCGGTGTGCTCAGGGGGAGCGGGATTTAAGTGGGGTTAGCGGAGGCCTGGGGGTCAGCCAGAGGATTAGCTGCTAAGCTCCTGGTGGGAAAGCGCTGGGCCGAAATTGTAGCCGGGCTTATTGGTGCTCTGCTCTGCTTGGAGGATGCAAAAGGAGGGCCCTGGTTCCTCTTCCCTCTACGCTGCCGTACCTGGTGGCGGTCTTGGAAGGCCTGTGGGGGTGCCGGGGGGGGCTTCTGGCAGATGGTGACATTTCTAATACGGYTCTCTGTCCCCCCCAGACGTTCCTGAACCCCTGGTACGAGGCCAGCCTGGTCCCTATTTACATCATCACGGTCTGCATGGGCGTCTGGGCCTTCTTCACAGCCGGGGGCTCCTTCCGCAACGTCCTCAAGTGCCTCTCCTGTAAGGGTCTGGCTGGGGGCAGGGAGGGGTGCGTGCCACGGGGCGTCCCCGTCGGCAGCGTGGCGTCTCTTTGGGCGTCTCTCGGTCTCGCATGGGTGTTTGGGTGGGACGGATGCAGCCGCTGGGGGTCCCAGCGGTCCCGGGATGGGGGGGATGACGGGTCTGGCCCATAATTGTCTCCTTTTGGTTGAATGGTGGCTGCATCTCCTGGCTCTTGGGGGCTTCTCTGAACCCACGAGCCCGTTTCCCACCCCAAAGCGGCCCCGCTGGCCCTTCGCTCCCTTCCTGCCCGTGCGCCTCTCYCCCCCCAGGTAAGCAGGAGGAAGACAACAGAGTGATGATGTACTCAGCGCTGCAGGTGCCTTTCGAGGACTGAGCGTCTCTGCGGCAGGCCGCAGCCCGGGCCGCCCGCGGCGCTTCCGTACCCAAGTGCCCTGTTCTCGGCAGCTGGAACGTCTCACGCCGCCGCCTGCGCCGGGCCGAGGGCTCCGGGCGCCTCCAGGCCTCTCTCGAGCGCCCTTCCCAACCAGAGGGGTGCTGGGGCAGCCTCTGCACCAGGAATTTGGAGAGATCTGGGCCCTCCGGTGTTCCCGGTTGACTCTGCTGGGAGAGCTGAGCCGTGACCCAGCCTCCTTCCGCTTAACGAACCTCTCGTTTGTCCTGGGCCTTGCRGCGCAGACCCTGCTCTGTGCCCGGCCCCTTCCCTGCACCCCGCTCCGGAGGGGTTTTCTCGGGTCGTGTCTGTCCGACCGGTGCTCCTTTCCAGCCTCATGGAGCTTCCCGCCCTCAGCGCTCCCGTTAGCTTCCTTAGCAGCTCTTTTTGGTTATATTTTTCTTACAGGGTATCCCTGCGGGTGGGGGACGGGAGCGGCTCGGAGCGCCGGGTGGGGAGCTGCAGACCCCGGCGCGTCCATTCCTCGGAGCGGGTTTGCGGGGGATCCGGGGCTGTTCCCGGCTGGCACCCCCGGCCCCCGGCTCTAGGATGCGAATGACGGACCATCCCAGGCAAAGGCGCTGCCGGGGCCCGGCCTGAGCGCTGCGTGGTGTCGTTTCCCCCGTGGCCCGTACGGAAACGGTTCGAATCGCTGCTGTTTCGGGGGACYGGCGGGCTGCTCGCTGCCCCTCTCCCGAGCTTTCTCATCTCCACCTTTGGATCTTTTCTAAGTCTGTGGGAGCAGACGGGCCGGGGGGTTAAATTATTTTTTTGATTCAGAGTAAAATCCTTTTAATAGACTGGTACTACGGCAGTGAGGAGACTCGTGGGATGGGGAAGGGGGGCGAGATGGCTTGGCAGGAGGGACGGAAGGTCTCTCCGGGGCGTCTGGCTGAGCACAGGACGAGGATGCGGGTCCGTCTCCGTGACCTGGCGYGGAGGGGTCCGGYGGGTCCCRGCTCYGTCCCCCAAAYGGGGCCGAGACCTGCCAAACTCGCCTCGCGCGGGCTCCCGGGYGCCGGAGGAGGCAGGTCAGAGGCGGCGGCCGTCGTCCGGGGTCGCGCGCCTGGCGGAGGGCTTGGACGCCGCGTCCTGCGCCTGCGTCCTCCTCGCTCTGCCGCGCCGGGAGAGGAGGGAGGGCTGAGGCGAGGGACCCTCCGAGGGGGGGGAGACCCGGCCCCCCGGGATGCCCCGGCCGCGGGGCGATGGCTTCTCGGGGAGAAGCGGGTCTCTCCGCGGGTGGGAAGCTGGGAACCGCTGGGATGCACCACCGTTCTCACCGCATCCTCTTCGCCGCGAGGTAGATGGCGAGGAAGAGGCTGAGGCAGCCGAAGACGATCCCGACGGCGATGGCGACGACCTTGCCTGCGGGAGCCCGGAGCGCGGTCGGGGGGGCCCCGGTTCGGCCGCGGGGACGCCCCCGGCCGCTGCGCCGCGCTTCCCCGAGCTCCGGCACTGCCCTACCTGCCGTGTATCCGCGGGACCCTGCGAGGGAAGAGCCGGCGCTGAGCTCTGCTCCGGGGGTCGGGGGGGGATTTGGGGGGTGGCAGAGCCCCTCTCCTCCCCCCCGGCGCCCCGGGCCTCACCCCCGGGCACGGACGACAGCACCAGCCGCTGGTTCAGGCTCTGCGGGGCCCGAAAATTGTCCACCAGGAGCTCAGGCGAGGGCTGCTCGGCCGCCGTGGCGTAAAGGGCTCCCTGCAGCTGCTCCAGCTGCAAGGCGGCGAGGCTGCGGGTCCCCTATAGGGGCACCTATAGGGGCACCTATAGGGGCCACAGGGCGGCCTGCCAGCCGTCCCTCCCGCGCGGAGGTCCCCCCGGCGCTACCTGGGCGCCGCTGATGCGGACGCGCTGGCGGAAGACGGTCCAGAGGACGCTCTGGAAGCAGGGCGGGGTGGTGAGCGAGCCGTTGTAGCGGTAGTAGTGGTCCAGGCGCTCGGGCAGCAGGTCCCGCACGCTGAAGGAGGGGATGGAGGTTTTCTGCCCTGGGGAGGGCGGCGGGGTGAGCGCTGGACGACCCGCCGCTCACGCAGTGTCCCCTGCTGCCTAACGGGCTGGGGCCGCTTGCTGCTGTCTCCCGGGCACTACCCACTCGCTCACATGGCTGTTGTCTCCCGGGCACTACCCACTCACTCGCGCGGCTGCTGTCTCACTGGCACTACCCACTCACTTGCACAGCTGCTCTCCCCCAG
>NW_020450953.1:71668-73714 GCF_003343035.1 Apteryx rowi | reverse complement strand
TCTGTGGGGTCGTGGGTGCAGTGGGGCCGTGGGTGCTGCAAGGTTGTAGGTGCTGCAAGGTTGTAGATGCTGCAGGGTCGTGGGTGCTGCCGGGTCGTGGGTGCTGTGGGGTCGTAGGTGCTGCAGGTTTGTAGATGCTGCAGGGTCGTGGGTGCACGGGGCTGTGGGTGCAATGGGGTCATGAGTGCTGCAGGGTTGTAGGTGCTGCAGGGTCTTGGGTGCACGGGGCTGCAGGTGCTGCAGGGCTGTGGGTGCAGTAGGGCTGTGGGTGCTGCAAGGCCATGGGCGCTGCGGGGTTGTGTGTGCTGTGGGTTGTGGGTGCTGCAGGTTTGTAGGTGCTGCAGGGTTGTGAGTGCAGCAGGGCTGTGGGTGTAGCGGGGCCGTGGGTGTAGTGGGGACTGTGGGTGCAATGGGGCTGTGGGTGCAATAGGGCTGTGGGTGCAATGGGGCTGTGGGTGCAATGGGGATTTTGGGTGCAGCAGGGAATGTGGGTGCAATGGGGCTGTAGATGCAGCGGGGACTGTGGGTGCAATGGGGGTGTGGGTGTAGCAGGGACTGTGGGTGCAATGGGGCTGTGGGTGCAGCGGGGATTGTGGGTGCAGCAGGGACTGTGGGTGCAATGGGGCTGTGGGTGCAATGGGGCTGTGGGTGCAGCAGGGATTGTGGGTGCAGCGGGGACTGTGGGTGCAATGGGGCTGTGGGTGCAATGGGGCTGTCGGTGCAGCGGGGATTTTGGGTGCAGCAGGGATTTTGGGTGCAGCGGGGACTGTGGGTGCAATGGGGCTGTGGGTGCAGTGGGGATTGTAGGTGCGGTGGGGATTGTGGGTGCAATGGGGCTGTGGGCGCAATGGGGCTGTGGGTGCAGCGGGGACTGTGGGTGCAAGGGGGCTGTGGGTGCAATGGGGCCGTGGGTGCAGCGGGGGCTGTGAGTGCAGCAGGGCCGTGGGTTCAGTGGGGCCACGGGTGCAATGGGGCCGTGGGCGCAGGGCCGTGGGTGCCCCGTGGTCCCCTTCGCCCCCTTTGCCGCAGCTGCAGCCCGGGGCGGGGGAGGGCCGGGCTGTGCACAGGCCTGCACACGCACACGGGCCGGGCGCCCGCCCGCCCGCCGGAGTGCACACGCACACGCGCGCACATGCACGGACATGTGCGCACACGCACAAGCGCGTGCACGCGCGCGCCCCCGCGCCTGCACGCGCACACACGCGGGGGGGGAAGCGCTGAGCGCTGCGCATGCGCACACGCGCCTGCACGCACACACGTGCGCTCACACGCGCGCGCTCCCCGGCCCCATTATGTAACTGTCCCGGCCGGGAGAAGGGAGCGAGCCCGGGGCGCCCCATTGGTCCCTCCGGGGGTGACGCAGCACCGCGGCCGCGCGCCATTGGGCCCCGGCGGCGGGGGCGGGCCCGCAGCCCCATTCATGCCCGCGTGTGGGCCCGGAGGCGGCGCCGGCTCCTGCCCCCGCCCGCCGCGGTGTCACGAGAGCGCCAGGTCTCAGCCGGGCCCCGCGGCGGCGCGGGGCTGCCTGGGCACGCGGCACCGCCGAGGTACTCGCTGTCCTTGGCACACGCTGTCCCTGGCACAGGCCAGCTCCAGCACGCACGAATCCCGGCACATGCCAGCCCCGGCACGCTCCGTCCCCGGCACACGGCGTCCTCTGGCGCCCGCCGTGCACCGGCTCACGCTGCCGCCGGGCGCCGCGGGGCTGCTCGCCCCGGCCGGTCCCGGGGTTCCCCGGGTGCTGCAAAAACCGCCTGCGCTCAGCGAAGCGGCCGGGCTGGAGCCGGTGCCGCAGTGGGGCCCTGGTGCCGCACGGCTGCTGCGCGCCCTGGCGGGTGCCAGCCAGCCCCGGGGCACTGCTGCCCTGTGTCCCCGCGTCCCCGTGTCCCTGCACCTCTGTGTCCCTGAGTCCCTGTGTCCCCGTGTCCCCACATCCCTGCATCTCTGTGCTCCTGCATCTCTGTGTCCCTGAGTCCTTGTGTCCCCGTGTCCCCACATCCCTGCATCCCCGTGTCCCCGTGTCCCCATGTCTCTGCATCTCTGCGC
>NW_020450953.1:68224-70198 GCF_003343035.1 Apteryx rowi | reverse complement strand
GGGACAGCAGAGGCAAGCTGGGAGACTTTGCATTTTTTTTAATTTTATTTTTTTAAATAAATAAATGAATCCTATATTTTGTCGGCCACCTTGTCCCGGGGCGGGGAGCCCGTCCCCAGGGAGTGGCGGAGCGCGTGGGAGGCCCGGAGCCGAGCCGAGCCCCGGAGCTGAGCCCTCRCCCTGGCGGTGCCGGTGCAGCCGGAGCGTGGACTTGCAGGGGGAAAAAAAAACGTGGATTTTTTTTTTTCTTTTTTCCCCTCTTTCTTTAGTTCCCTTTCCAGCTGGTTTTTTTTTTTTTTTTCCCCAGCCGAGCTGAATGGCACATGGGAATGTGAGCGGAGAGGCCCAACCGCCTTTCCCACGGGTGGGAAAAAGGCCGTGTCTGCAGCGAAAATGGGGACAGATCTGCCCCCAAACCCTGGGATCGGGGAAGCGGGGGGTGGAAGGAGGGGGTGGCAGGCGAGCGCGGCGCCCTCACCGTGTCCCCTCCGCTCCCGCCAGCGTCCCATGGATCCCCCGGCCGGCGGCTCGGCCGGCGGCTCGCCCTGCTCGGCGGCCAGCGACGACGACCTTGGCGTCTTCCTCTCCGACGGCGAGAGCGAGGCGGCCGCCGGCACCCCGGCGCCCCGGTGTCCCCGCTGGGCCTCCCCCCCGCGCCGCCGCCGCCACCGCTGGAGGCCGCCGAGGACGGAGAAGAGCCGGAAGCGCGCGGCGGCCGAGGGCGGCTGCCCCGAATGCGCCGCCCGGCCGGTCCCCAACGGAGCCAAGAGGCAGCGGAGCGGCGACGCCGAGCCCGCCGACGGCTTGCCGTCCCCTCTGACCGACGGCGACCGGCTTTTTGCCCAAAAAGTGAGTTCTGTAAAGCAAAAAGATTTAAAAAAAAAACCCAAAAACCCAGGGGCGTCGAAGGGAGCCGAGGCGCGGGGTTGTCGCCGCYGGCGCCCGCTCAGCGCCGCCCTCCTCTTCCTCGCAGTGCCGCGAGCTGCAGGGTTTCATCCGGCCCCTGGCGGAGCTGCTCAACGGGCTCCGGACGGGACGCTACGAGAAAGGTGGGTCCCGGCCGCATCCCGCTCGGCAAGGACGGGGCCGGCGGGCGCTCGCTGCCCGGCCAGAGCGGGGCRTCCGGCTCTTTCATCAGCCCGGCTCCCGCTGTTAAATATTAACGGGAATGGCAGACCGGAGTGGCCGTGCCAAGCTCGCCGGGGTCCGTTCTCCCGTGCCGGACCCTCTCCCCGGAGTTTCTCCGCTCCATCAGTGGAGGAGGGATGGGTTGCTCCGTGTTTTCCGCTTTTTTTTTTTTTTAAATCCCGCGGGATCCGGGTGCAGCGTCTCGTCGGGCCGCCTCGCCGCCGGCGGGTTGTTCGAGCCGCTCCGGTTCGGTCCCGCCTGACGGCTGGGCTCGGCCCGCGCAGGGCTGAGCACTTTCCAGCAGAGCGTCGCCATGGACAGGATCCAGAGGATCATCGGGGTCTTGCAGAAGCCCGAAATGGGGTGAGTGTCCCCCCCCCCTCAAAGGGGCTCCACTCTCCCCAAACCCCGGGGGCGGCTGGAGCTGAGGGGCTTTTCCAGCTGTCCTGTGTCCCGCTCTGGTTGTTCGGCGCCTGGGAAAGGGGGGGGAAAAAACCCTCGTGTCCCGCGGGATGGTGCCAGTGCCGCGGTTACCGCGCGGCGCCGGCGTGACCAGCTTCTCCCCGCTCCCCCCGCAGCGAGCGCTACCTGGGCACCCTGCTGCAGGTGGAGATGATGCTGAAGCTCTGGTTCCCCCACGTCGCCCCCAAAACCGCCGGCACCGTGGCCGAGCGGCGGCACCGGCGCGGTGACGCCCGGGAAGCGACTGCCGACGCCGCCGGCATCGCGTCGGAGCCTGTCTGCGCCCCGCCGCCGCCGCGAGCTGCTGCCAGCACGGACCCCCCTGCCGCCGCCACCACCACCGCCGCCACCATCCTCTTCCTCCCGGCCCGCGCCGCCTCCGCC
>NW_020450953.1:62004-66925 GCF_003343035.1 Apteryx rowi | reverse complement strand
GCCGAGGCCCCGCCCCCTGTCCCTCACCGCCAGCACCGGGCCGCGCTGCCCTCCTGTCCGTGCCTGGGCCCGGTGGCACCGCCTGTGTCCCGGCGGGGCAGCAGCCCTGCACGGGCGCCCGGAGCCGCCCGCCGCTACCGCCCCCCCTTTCCCGCAGCGCGTCCCTGCGCCTCGGCCCTGCCTGGCCCCGCCCACACCGCCGAGGCCCCGCCCACACCGCCGAGGCCCCGCCCCCTGTCCCTCACCGCCAGCCCCGCCCCGCGCTCCGCACAGCCCCGCCCCCTGACCCCGTTGCCATGGCTCCTGAGGGGGGCAGCGCGGCCCCGCTTCCGGTTCCGGGGCGCGCGGTGGCGGTGAGTTGCGCGGGACGCGGTATGTTCCCCCTTCCCCCCCCGCGCTCCCCCGTCCCGTCCCGGCTCGGGGCGCGGGTCCGGGCGGCCCTGACGGGGCCTCGGGCCGGGGGGGGGAGGGAAGTGGGGACGGCCCGACCGGGACCTCCGAGGAGGGAGAGAGGAAGGTGGGACAGTGACGGCTCTTACCGGGGCTTCTGGGCCCGACCGGGACCCCGGGGGGAGGAGTGACCCCCCCCCATCGGAGTCTCTGTGGCAGAGAGAGATTGACCGGCTCTACCGGGGCTTTTTGGGGCGGTGACCGGCCCTACCGGGGCCTTTGAGGGGGGAGGGAGAGGGCGGTGACGGGCCCTACCGGGGTCTGCGGGGGCGGGGGGGTGACCGGCCCCGGTAGGGGTTGTCCCGGCGGGCCGCGGCTGCCCTGAATGCCCGCTCCCCCCCGCAGAAGCCGGCGTGCGACATGGCGAATCACCTGCGCTTCATCGGCCGCACCGTCATGGTGCAGAACGGCAACGTGGAGGCGGCCTACGGGGCGCTGAACAGGCGAGTGGGAGCGGGGCCCCGGGGCGCGCGGCGCCGGAGCGGCCCGGCGGGTCGCGGTTTGCGGTACGTGCACCGGCAGCCGCCACCTCCCATCTGGAAATCGTTGCTGCTTTTAGCGGAGGTTTCGCTGGAAAACGCGCTTTTTCCTGCGCGTTGCAGAAATCCTTGTGCTTAGGCTGTATTGCGGAAGAGCCCAAGCCTGTTTTGGAACCGCTTTGGATTCAGCCGAGCTCAACTGAGGAAATAACTCGCGCAAATTCGAGCACGTGTGTCACAGCCTGTYGTTTGACGGAGGACTCTTCCTGTCCCTAAAATCACCCTCACGAAAGCGAGGGGAGGCTTTTAGCAAGCAAGGTCCGCGCGGGGGGTYGGTGCGCTCTGGTGCGGCGGGACGCCGTGGTCCCCGCTGCGTCTTAATCCTCGTTGCCCYGGCGTGGACCAAGGCGGCTGGCGATGCTGCTGGAAGGTCGCCGGGCGAGTTGCGAAGTCTGGTTGTGGCGCCAGGACGCGTTTCCTGGGGCGGGCAGCGATTCCCAGCGGGGCTGGACCTGTCTCGGCTTGGCAGCGTGCTTGCGTTCGTCTGCAGGGTCGGAGCCCTCTGCGGATGGGGGGAGGTGGTAATTTTGTCTCTGCTTCGCGGTGAAGCATTGCTCCTTACGGCTCGGCGTCGTTTCCTTTCTCTCACCTGTTTTCTGTACAATTCTTTCCAGTCAAAGCGAGTTCAYGAGCAGCTTGTCCTCGCCCTCGTGCTGCTCTGCCCTCCGTAACCCAACGGTGCTGGGACTCCGGCTGCAGGGACTGGCAGGGCGGGACAAGAGCCGGGTCCTCGCTAGCCTGCGTCCTGCGTACGCAGCTCCTCTCCCAAATAAACCGCGTTCCCGGCGTGTATCGCCTCGGGCGCTAAGGAAACCTCCTTGTTCAGGCCCTCGGCAACCTGTGGCAAGAGGCAGCTCTGCTCCGAGACCTGCGCTGAGCCCGGAGAGGTTCTGCGCCGCGGTTATACCGACCTCTGCTGGCACCGGCGCCGGAAAAGCCGGCACGGCTCCGGCTCTCCATCTGGCTGGGACCGAGCAGACGCTGGCAGCAAACCTCCACTCGTGCTAAGCAGCTTTTGAGGGCAGTGACGACCCTGGGAGCGCGATCCTTGCGTGCCGCCTGCTCTCCTGCGCCTTCCCCCGAGCCCGGGCGGGCGAGTTTGGCTGACGCGCGGAGCTGCGCTGCCCCACGGGTTGTGTCTGGTCGCGGGGACGTGTGTGGCCTTTGGATCCCGGTACTTCGTTAGGTTTGACAGCAAGTCGTTAGTGCTTGCGGAGCACGAGACCCCGCCAGGTTTGTCGCAGTCTTTGGGCTCCCACGTCATTTTAAATCGAGACAAAAAGTGGCCTGAATTCCAATAAGGAAGAAGCGGAGGCTCAGCCGCCAGGTTTTCCTGGAAAGGCTTAAACCGTTTCAGGGCGCTTGCGAAGGTTTGTTGCTGGCGGCGGCTCGTTGCCATCCGCCGCCGATAGGCAGTTGCGCTCCCGAGCGCTGGGTTCAAGGACCTCTGCGAATCTTGGGGGAGCTCGGCTTGATTTAACCATGGAAACGGGGTCGCTGTCCTCGAACCGAGCGATAAGAGAGTCTCAGGTAGGTGAGGAGTGCCCGATACGGGGGGTGCGAACGCCGTTTTTATCTTCGGCAGCGAAATCGCCCGGTGTTGCGTGAGGAGCTTTGATCTTGAAATGTAATAAAGCGGCAAGAGATGATTCAGCAGGTGAAGGATGCAGTGCAAAAGCAAAGATTAAGGCTGCCTGCGCTTCAGAAGTAGCCAAGGTTAAGCGCGGCTGTGGGCAGACCGGGTTCAAATGCTCACCCTCGCGGCTGCAAATGGGAACGTGTCACGAGCACGCTGGAAAACGCCCTGTGCGGCCTCCCGAGCGCCGGCTGCGCTTGGGAGTTTGCCTCTCCCACCGCGGCGGAGAAGCGGCCGGCCGTGGGGCTTCGATGCCGAGAGAGGCGATGCCGCCGTCGGGGCTCCCGGCCAGCGCGAGGAAGAGCAGCAGCAAGCAGGTGGGATGCTGGAGCCGCCTTGGGAGCGGGGTGGGAAAGAGCCCAGCGCTTGGGCTTATTTATAGCTCTGAGCTTAGCGGCGCTGACGTGCCTATTTCCGCTAATAACGTCGCGGAGGAGCGCGGCTGCGGCCCCAGCGACAGCGTGCGCGGGGCGGACTCGATTTATTTTATCTTATTTTTTTGCATTAACGGCCTGTAAGCAAAACGAGTCGGGATGGCTGGCGATCCTTGCATGCACCGAGTTGGGTCAGGTGTCGGGGGGGACGGTTACCCCTCTCCTGTTCTCATCCAGCACTGTCTGCATCCCTTCCCTGGAAAATCATTGCAAACGCTTCGGCGTCGGAGGCGCTGTAATTCCTACCGGCAGCAATCGAGGCGGGAGAGTTAAAAACACGCGATGCTCGACGCGGCCGGGGCGTCGCGCGGCAGCGCCGCGTCTGACTCCGCTCTCACTCCCCCCGCAGGATCCTCTCGCACGACGGCATCATCGACGACGTCAAGCGGAGGCGCTACTACGAGAAGCCGTGCCGCCGGAGGCAGCGGCTGGCCTACGAGGCGTGCCGGCGCGTCTACAACGCCGAGATGGCCCGGAAGCTCGCCTTCGTGTCGCGGAAGAACCGGCAGGACCCCTGGCTCGGCTGCTAGCCCCCAGCGCGCACCGCGAGCTCCTCTCTGCACGCGCGCGGCACAGACCCCGGGTCCCTGCTGTCGCCTTTGTGTCCCTTAATAAAAGATGCATCTTGGCAGCATTGCCTGCTGTGCTTGGGGGACGCTCGGGGCGAGCAAACCGCGCGCGGTTCTGCTGCTCCGACTGGGCGCTTCTCCGCGTCCCGTTTAAATAGCGCCCGGGTTTGCTGCGCCCGTCCTGCCTCGCGCAGGCGAACAGGGCGCAGGAAAATCTCTGGTTTGGTTTGTATAAATAGGAAGGTGCTGGCATGTATTTTTAATCATTTTGAGTCTGCATTACGCAATGAGGTGCTACTTGGTTTATTTTACTTGCTTTTGAGGTTCCTTTACCCTCTTGAATCGGCCGGTAGATGAATACAAATGACTCTCGGCTTCCTGGGGAGGGAAGCCGCTTGTTCTGCTTTGGTATGAAAATCCTAAATAACCTTCTCATTTTCTTTTATTTTTTTTTTTAAGACTGCTCTGGTCAGTTCAAAGTCCACGTTGCACAATTTTATCAGCCTCCTCCCCCCTGCTCTTGGAAGGGTTTTATTTTTCCCAGCCCAACTGTATCCCCTTCCCGGACGGTTTGCGCCCCCGGCACCGCGTTGCAGGGTCGCTTGCTTTGCATGCCGYGGAAGCTGCAGCCCTTATCTCCGTGCCCGAGTGTCGGCAGGGCAGGGGGGATCCTTGCTGCAAACCCCGAGCGGTTGCTCCTGGGACCCGAGGTAGCTGCTGCTGCAGCTCTTCGGGGYGAGGGGGGTTTCCTCGCTGGTGTCCCAGTGCTGGGGGGGGTGGCGGGGCGCAGGAAGCTCTGTGCGTGCTGCAGGTGTGCTTGGGGGCCTTTTGCAGAGCCGGCTGTGTGAGCGTGCGGGCCCAGGGGAAGGGGAGGGTGGCCCTCGCGTTGCACGCTGCCCCTTGCACCCTGCATGCCCTCCTTGCACGCTGCCCTTGCACAGTGCGTGCTGCTCCTTGCACACTCATGACCCCCCCGCTTGTGTGCTGCACCCGGCCCTTGCACAGTGCATGCTGCCCTTGCACGTGCATGCTGCCCCTTGCACACTCATGCCCCCCCCTTGCACACTGCACGCGGCCCCTTGCACGCGGCCCCTTGCACGCGGCCCCTTGCACGCTCCCGCCCGCGCAGCGCGCGTGCCCCGGGGCGCGCGGCAGGAGGAGCTCTACGTCACCAGCTGACGTAACGCGGGGGGGGGGTAAAGGAAGGGACCCACGTGACCGCGGCGGGCGGGCGGGGCCGCGTCACGTGCCGAGGGAGCGCTCGCCCCACCCCACCCGCCTCTTTCCCGGCAC
>NW_020450953.1:46079-61579 GCF_003343035.1 Apteryx rowi | reverse complement strand
CGCTTCGCGCGGTCGGTGGCGCGGAGCGCGGCCGCAGCAGCGCGCCCCGTGTCCCCCGGTTCCGCGAGCCCCGCCGGCCGGGGCTCCCGGGGGGGCTTCTTCAGGCGGGCTGCTGCGGCGGGGCTGCGCGGAACAACGTTTCTACTTCCCGAAGTTAATCGTAATCGGAGTTTTTACTTAGTTCTGGGCGCGCGAGTTTTGCAAGGTGAAGTTAATGCTTTTTATTTATTTATTTATTTATTTATTTTTCCTGGAGGAATCAGTTGTTTCGCCAGCAGCACTGTGGGGGCATCGCTTTCAGGCTATTTCTGGGAAATAGTAAAGTGAAGGCGGCTAGGGGATATATATTTAAATTAAGGTGCGTGTCACACGCTTCAGCACCGGATTCCGTGTCGCAGTTTAGTAAGTCTGGCCGCTCGCGCGAGCCGGCCGTGCCCGCAAGCTGACAGTATGCACACGGTGTTCGGCGCGCTAGTGCTGCTGCAAGAGGTACCTATGGATACCAAGCAGTGTATTCGCTCTCCGGGTATTCACCCAGTGAAATGCCATTAAACCTGTTGCAGTTCTTTGTTGTACCTTATTGAATGACATAAGTTAAAAGTTAATACAGGGTTTAAAACAAGAATGAATTTTGTAAGTTTTGGATTTATTTATTTTTGTATATATTTATATATGTAACATGCACATTTTATATATATGTATATATGCAACTGTGACTATATCGATATTGCTGATATAGTGTAGTAATCAGTTAATTTAACTTTCCTTGAATCTCAGGTAACTTTATTTTGAAGTGCTATGTGCTACAAGTCAGGAGTTACAGCTGAAATGTAGCAGTCATGTACTTTTAATCTGTGTCTGATGCTGCTTTTTAACATACTTCTGTGAAACTCGCTGGAGAAAATACAGGGATGTAAAGATCTTCAGCCTTTTGCTTTGCAGACTGTTAAGAAGTCTCTAGTGAAAGCGCAGCTATTTTGAACCTGTGGGTTTGCATCTCTTGGTTGCTTCCTGCAGACCCTAAATTAAAAACCATTTTATTAGAACTAATGCCCAAGAGCTTAATTTTGTGGCCCTCTCTTTATGAGTGTAACCTTATTTTAGGTGTCGTCTACTGTCTGTTTGAATAGACCAATATTAACATCCAGGCTATGCAGGCCTTTTCTTCTGGGGAAGAAACGTCTAGGTCAAACATACTTCCTTAAGAAGATTTTCTCCTGTTTCCAGATAAAGGAGACTTGATTTCCAAATCAGATTAGGGACGGGGTGCATAATTAAACATTATTGCAATTGCAGGCTCTAACTGACATTAAAAGTATGAACCACTAATGACTAATGGTGAGAGTTTTCTGTCTCGGAAGTCTGTAATTTGCCGTTAGGTTCAAAATGATCGGGCTGGGAAATACGTTGCTCTTGGCTTGCCCGAGACTGATGCTGGTTTAAGTAGCAAACACAGAGGTAGCCAGGCACGTGCTGAACTTTAAGCATTAGGAAATCTGGCGACTAAATGAGATTTTCAAACTTAGCCTTAAGCGTAGCCACAAATTTCCGGGACCTGGACCACATGCCACAGAATAAATTGTGCGTACAGGCTCGTGTAGCGAGGCAGGATGAGACGGTCGGGAGATGGTCTTTTACTGCAGACTGCGGCTTTAGTCTCTTCCTGGAGTAGGAAAAGGGCTGCGACGCTTCACATTGTGAAGCACAGTGTGTTCAGAGTAGCCTGGGCGCCTCGTGCGAAAGGCAATAGGAAAGGGCTAGTTCTGTATATAGGAGCCTTGGAGCTCTGCCGTACGTGTGTACACRCGTATTAGGTTTTTCAGTATCTGCTTGGAGTGTTATTTAGCCCACGTTGTTCAAGACAAGCTTGTCGTAGCCGCTGTTTTAAAACCGGTGCGTAGCAAGCTGGTGGTTTTCACGGAAGGTGAGCGGGTTTTTGTGCCTTAGTAATTAGCCATATAAATAATGAAAGCCGCTGCTGCGGCTGGCACTGGTTGGCTTTCCTGCCGTCGTAAGAAAAGCCAAGGACTGAAGGGGGCACCTCGAAACCAAACTTTCCCATCCTGTTTGTGAGCGATCCACGTGTGGAAGCGCAGCCTGCTCTGCAAGGACCGAGGCGCTACTTGCTGTATTTCTCGCATCTTCCCCAAGGGAAGCTGGGCTTTGTGTCGGTAGGATTTAGGAGATGGGGGGACTAGTCCTGCTTTTCATGCAGAGCTCCAGAGTAATCCGTGAGCGTGAAATTTCCCTTAGGAAGGTCTGATACTTTGTCTTGTCTGGTCAGATTGCAGGCTCCTTGCTGCTGAGACCCTTCCTCTCCGTGCTTCTGCAGGGCTCTTAGCTAATTGTAGCTTGCACTTTAAAAATAAGCAAGCAAAAGTAATCTCCAAGAGCTTCCACCAGTTGTAAGCTTTCCTTTTCCTTTTCCTTTTTTTCTTTTTTTTTTTAACACTAATCTTTTTTTCTTTTTTTTTCTCGTCTATCTGCTTCTCAGGTACAAGCAAGATAATTAAGATCAGCTACTAGCAAAGATGTCGCTCTCCAAAAGGGAATTGGATGAGCTGAAGCCATGGATCGAGAAGACAGTGAAGCGAGTCCTGGGGTTCTCGGAGCCCACCGTGGTTACGGCAGCGCTGAACTGCGTTGGGAAGGGAATGGACAAAAAGAAAGCGGCCGGTATGTCCCGAGTGCTCCGACTTCAAACCTGCATTTGTTTGTAGAAGCACTCAGACCCCTTGGCAGAGCAAGCAGCATGTAAAATAGGCACACGATAAGCAGCTCCTGGGCAGATGTTTAAAATCTGCCCGTTAGTTTGTTTATGTGGCATATGGCATGGAATCTGTGTCGTTTTAGGGTTGAACAGCACAAAACAGCATCAGTCTTGTACGCGAAGCAAGCAGTACAGATGCTTTTCTCAATACATTGAGCAAGTAAATGAACTGCACGTTTTCTCTGAAATAGGAGRAGCACGTTGGAGTTGCCCATTAGTAGACATTGTGTTGCGCTTGAAATAGCTTTAAATCAGATTTAAACTCCGTTCCCGTATTCCCGGGAGACTGACCTCATGCTGGCTGTGCTGAACTGCGTCGTGGGTTGTTCTTTCATTAGTAGTTGAGGCTGTCAGTGTCCAGCAGATAAAAGTGAGATCTGATTCATGTTTAGCTAGTTTTATATTAAAAAAAAAAMCAAACAAACCTTGGAGCTCTATCRTACGCGTGTACRCACAGTGAGAGGGGTGATTTCTGACTCACCYGAGACATGGCAAAGGTGAGTACATACAGATCCACCCAAACAGGTGAGACGTGTTCAAAAGCCTTGGAATTTGTTACGGTAACTTATTAAGTAAAATTGAACTGAAGGCCTCTTTTTCTAAAGGAATGTACACGTTATGCTTTTATCTGGTGGCTTTTTTGACCATTAGTTCCCTAGTTTTTTCTAGTGGAGGTTTGGACTCCCATGTAGTGAATTTAAATTTCCCGACAGTAGGATTTCTTTTTGTTCATCCTTTTCCTGACCCTTGAGAAATCTGCAGATCCCAGAGGCCTGCGGAGCMCAGGTCACAGGCCTCACTGCATTAGTTAGATTGAAGCCACCTTTAACTGAGTGTTTTGCGGCTTTGCAGAGTTTTCTGTTCTTCCATTCATTCCAAACAGTGAATTTTGCCATTTACGCAAGCTCCTCTTCTTCTCCAGACCATCTCAAGCCCTTTCTCGATGATTCCACTCTGAGATTTGTGGACAAGCTCTTTGAAGCGGTGGAAGAAGGCCGAAGCTCCAGGCACTCAAAATCTAACAGTGACCGGAATCGAAAGCGAGAGCTGAAGGTGAGCCAAGGACTGATTATTGATTGGTTTTGTTCTGTTGTTTGGTGGCTGTGGAGGCAGCACTGGTACTCTGCCACGTTTTCCTCTTCCAGAGAGGTACAACTTGTAATGCTTAAAGTTCAAGAGAAAAGACCCTTCTCCATGATGAAGTGTGTGAGCCTTTACCTTTCAGTTCTCTTTACCTTCTAATGAGGTAGTGAAATGCTTTCCTTGGTGGCGTCCAAGTTTGGAAGCCTGGGCTTTTGGTTTCTTTAACAATCTCTGTTAGGCTTGTGTAACAGAGTAACTTAAAAAACAGGGCTCAGTCTCTCAGTTTCCTTTCTTACTCCTTTATCCGCTGCTGCGTTTTGCGGTATTGAGTCTTCACTGCCTTGCAAGCTGGGAGTCTGGGTTAGGGTGTCCCAGCTGACGGGAACTTCCTGTTGCTCTTCCTTGCTCGGACCATGTTTTGATCTACCAGGTGACTTTCCCCGTCAGCGAGCAAATGGGTCTTTCTGCGGTGGGTTATCTGGTGGGTTTTCATTCTCTCTCCGTTTGCTGAAGCTYGTCTGGAATCCACAGAGGGCAATTTTTGGCAACTTCTTTTTCCCCCACCGTAGCACGAGGTTAATTACAGTGAGGATGTGATAGTTCTCTGATGTTTCTCCCATCTAACACTTGTCTGGGATGGTGGAAGTCTCGTGCATCCAAACCTGTTTTCACCTCCTTTGTTCTCTTGAAGACTTTACTCGCCACCTTCTGGAATTGCATTTTTTTCATCACTTGCATACCGAGTTTAAAAGTGGCTACTCTACATGCTGTTCCCTGCTTACAAAGTAAGTTCTCTTTCGCTTTTTCTGAGGTTCTTGTTTTATGGCAATCTGTGTTTCTCGATAACATTTGCTTAGTCAGCGTTTAACCTCAGTTACCTAGAATAATCCCTTTCAGAATTTGGATCTGTGCCTTTTCAGGTGTATTGGGAGACAGCTGCCTTCACTCCTTATTGTCCATTTGAAACTTTTTTTTTCCTACTGTCTGGCTGAGATTTTAACACATGCCAGAGAAGGGTCTCCTCCAGGCTCCAGATGCGTTAATTGGTTACCTAACAGTGCATTAAAACAGTTTCTGTCCTGCAGATTTGGTACAGCCTGAGGAGCAGCAGTGCAACCTTCTCTTGTTTTACATTGATACTTTGCCTTAGCCTGATCTGGAGTGATCTGGGTTAGGGCGTCCTAACTCCACATGAATGATGGTAGCTTAAAGGCCTTCAGTCTTCTGCAGCTTTCAGTCATGGCAGAGGTGCCCATAAGCATCCTTCAAGTATTTCTGTGCTGTGGACCCATTTTAATTTGGGTGTTAGACTGGTACCTCTGCTGACTTCACGTACTATGCTGAACTGCCATGGGACTGTTAGAAAATGAGGTTTGGGGCAATGCTATTTTATCTTAGTGGCATTCCTCACTGCTCTTGCTTTTGACATCTTGGGGAGATGGCGGAGAGACAGGAACATCGTGAATCACATAGCTGCTTGACACCTCACAGTAGCGGAGCAGAACTGCAGACTGCAGCTTTGTGTAGTGACTGTTATGGTCCTGGAGCACTGCTAATGCACATGGGTCCTGCGTTTCTTCAAAAGTTGAATTCAAAATCACCGACGAGAACTATTTTGCCCACTTTCAAACTGTCTCGTCCTCTGATCTTCCTCGTGACATCGACCAGCGTACTGCAGAACATTGCAGTGGAGGGAGGGAAGGGAGCAGCATCCTGCTGAAGAGTGRCAGGGGATCTAACGCTGGCAGGCAGAAGCAGGAATTGGTCTGGGTGGGGGGGTAGGCAGTTCTTCTCCAGTGAAAAGTCCTCTCAGGTGTCTTGCATGACCACAGATGGTTGGTGTTCTTGGCTTCCAAGCTAATCCGAAAGCAGGCCTTGGAAGTAGCAGAGCAGACCCATCCACGTCTCTTGGATGATACTGGCATGGGGAGAGGAGTCCCATCTGCCAAATCATCAACCTCTCTCTCTGGATTTACCTTTCTTGGGGATCCTTCGTCAAGATCTAGATCTGTCCTGACTGTGCTTTAATGTGGAAAGATCTAGTGAAACTGTCACATCATGGTCATAGTAGAATGATATTTATTTTCCCTCACTGCAGGTTTTAGAGTTGAATTTACACTTGCACACTTAGGTCTGTAGCAATGAGCAGTGGATTAATTCAAAATACTACTTACTGGTCACGTGAGCTTCTTCAGCGCTCTGTCTGGCCTTCCTTCTGTCTCCTTGGTTAACTTTCGTGGGGTAGGTCATTGCTTGGGAAGTTTCAGGAACTAAAACGTAATGGTCTACACACTTTATACTATGGGCAAGTCCTTTCTCTTGAACTTGTAGGTTTTCCAAGAAGTACCTGTGTCTGGATGAGGATGTGTCCTTGTAGAATATGAACCATTATAGTGAAGAAGGGATTTCAACTAACGCTTACAACCGGTGTGTATATTTTCTTTTCAAATAACACCTTCGCACACAATACAGTAACACAGTCACGTGGACAAATCCAATTTACCATACATAAAACTGTCACTAACGGAATGAAATACGTGGCCACAGTCACACAAGCCCTCTTCCCCAAACATAAAACTCTGTGTAAAGTGCACTTGCCCTTTTGTTTTGTAATCTTTACACTTGATGCTAGTCCATCGTTGCTCTTCCTGCTCTTGGAGCTGCACTTCTTGTAGGAAGTGCTAGGAGCAGCTCAGTTTGAGCACAGTGTCTTTGGCTCGGAGCTGGGTCCGCTGGGTTGGAGCGCGAGCAAATCGTTGCAGCTGCTCCATACCCAGGTCTGGGGCTGCGTTCTCCTTTGGGTGAGAATGTGGAAGGACAGTGCAGCTTCCTTCACCAAATCCTCTGCAGTTGGCTGAAGACTTGGAAGCCATTTTGGCCCAGTCAGGTCAGTTTGTGTGCAGACTTTCTCTGCCTCTCTGCACAGATGTGTGAGACCTTAGATCTCCTCAGTGCCTCAGAAACAACTGCCTTTGAGCACCTGAAAGAATGATGGTAGCTTCTACGCAAGCGTGTCCTTGCGATGTCTCCAGTCCCTCGAGTTGTTGGATGGATCATTGTTGATACTTCCCTGGTGGGGGACCAGGGCACAGACTTCACTGATGTAGGATTAACAGTAGGCCAGTTTGCAGGCCTGGAAATCCTTTCAACCACGAGGCAGTGTTGATCTTATGTTGGCTGGATCTGACTCGCATGGTGGCTTCTTATTTTAAAGGAGTGACAATGAGGAGAATTCTTTGCCTTTAACCACAATTTTCCCGTTCTCTCCTTTTACGTTAGGATGTGTTTGGTGATGACTCTGAGGTCTCCAAGGAATCTTCTGGTGTCAAGAAGCGGCGCATACCGCGATTCGAGGAGGTTGAGGATGAGCCTGAGGTTATTCCAGGTCCGCCTTCAGAGAGCCCTGGGATGCTCACCAAGCTACAGGTTAGCCCAGCTAGGCTGTGTTACATCAGCTCTGCTGCCCAGGACAGAGCTGCCTGTGTCTGAGATCTTGAATCCTGACATGGTTTGATGTTTGCTTTTTCTTATCCTGAAAGATAAGAAAGTGGGTGAAGTCATCGTGCGGGGAAAGCTTGGATGTTCTCTTTGCAAATGAAACGTGCAAATAAAGTTTTTGTCTAGGCTGGACTAAATGGGAGAGGAAGGGGTCTTGGTAGACGGTGACTGTGCTGTTGTTAGATTGTTCCTCTAGAGCTGGAGGTCCTCGATTAAAGCAGTTTGAGGCAATTCTGTTTTCACTAAACTGGCTTGTGTACATTTGTAAATTAAATAACGGGTGGAGGTGGGGTCTCTGTTGCTGAGGGCCCCTTCTGTCCTTGGTAGAGTGAAGAAGAAATAACTGTCCAATTCTCTTTCCGCAGATCAAACAGATGATGGAGGCAGCCACCCGTCAGATTGAGGAAAGGAAAAAGCAGCTGAGTTTCATCAGTCCTCCAACACCACAGGTACCTACTGGAAGTAACAGGCAAATCCCATGGTCTGTGTTTCAGCTAGACGTGTTGACCTAGACGTGCTGGAACAGGCATGTGACAATGCTTGTTTCTCTGTCAACAGCCAAAAATTTCTTCTTCATCCCAATCYGAACGTCTCCCCATCGGCAACACTATCCAGCCCTCCCAGGCAGCAACGTTCATGAATGATGCCATTGAGAAGGCCAGGAAAGCTGCCGAGCTGCAAGCCCGAATTCAGGCTCAGCTGGCCTTGAAACCAGGGCTTATAGGCAACGCCAACATGGTGGGGCTGGCCAACCTGCACGCCATGGGGATTGCACCTCCGTGAGTACCTGCAGTTGCTGAATTACCATGTAATTCTGATGATATAATGCCAAAATGCTGATAGAGGGTTTCTCCAACACGGTTTCTCCAACAATTTCTCCGAAATTCCTCAGTAGTGGCCTTAAAGGCTGCTGAAGGAATGAGCATATTAAAGGGGTGAAATGGAGGTTGCTTCTTCCCTGGGGTAAGACTCTCCCGGCTTCTGTATGCGAGATTTGAGTTCTTTCTGGCTGTAGAGACGAGACTTAATGTTCCAAAGAGGCCTTTGGCGTAGCTGGCGGTTTGTACTAGAAGCCTGGCCACATGTGAAACTTGTTTCCGTGCCCTGGTGTGCCACCCCCAAGGAATTGTGCAGGCTGGCGCTTTGGAATGATCGAACTATTTAAACTGTTGTGCTTCCTTGACATAAGACTGTGGCTGATGTGTAACTGCCCTGAAGTGGCTTGATATCTCCTTTCTCTTGATTAGAAAGGCATTACCTGGACAGATGAGAGCTTTCACAAATCATAGGTTAGTCCAGTGGTTACCATGGAAATGCATCTCATATTTCCTTTGAATTAATGCTGTAATTGCATTTTAACGCGATGTATCTGTCTCGCCACCAGGAAGGTGGAACTGAAGGATCAGACAAAGCCTACGCCACTGATCTTGGATGAGCAAGGCCGAACTGTTGATGCGACTGGTAAAGAGATTGAATTGACTCACCGCATGCCAACCCTAAAAGCAAACATCCGAGCTGTGAAGAGAGAGCAGTTCAAACAGCAGCTTAAAGAAAAGCCCTCTGAAGATATGGAGTCGAACACTTACTTTGACCCTCGGGTCTCCATAACCCCAGCCCAGCGTCAGAAACGCACCTTTAAGTTCCATGAAAAAGGCAAATTTGAGAAAATTGCACAGAGGTTGCGAACGAAGGTATTTGAGGTCTTGCCATGCTAACTGACCGCACAGAAATGAGGGTTCGGTTCAGGATGGGAGATGACTCTCCTCTCCTGGGATGTGAAGGGAGCTGTGTTCACTTGGAGTAAGAATTTTTTCAGTGAAGTCACCTGAAGCTTTTCTGTCAGCATTGTTCTTGTTGGAAAGGCAGGCATCCAAATAMGAACATATTTGTGGAAAGTGTTTTCTTGCAGCTATCTTAACTTGATGGAAGACAAAATCTATTTTTTTTTTTGACAAAAAATTGGAAATTTCCAAAAGGAATTGACCAGTTTCCTGGCCAACTCTTCTTTCCACAGAAATGATCACTCTAGAGATAGAGATTTAAATTAATCTTAGTAAAATGCCCAAATTCTTGGGGAGAAGGGGAGAGAAAAACTTTATTAGAAAAGTCCATGGATGTGGTGCCTAGGGAGACTTTATTTTGGGATTGCTCAGCAATCCTAGAAGGCTCAGTAGTAGACCAGATTTTGGCAAGCGTGTGAGCTTCTGCAAAAGCACTCCATCATCACGTGCTCTGTGGTTTCTTTTGTGGTCTGCTTCAGCTTGAAAAAAAAAAAATACATAGCAGGTGCATATTGAGCTTATTTTGGAGGTTGTGCTATTTTGGAATGACCTTTATATGTCACTTTCTTCTCCTTGTTCTCAGGCTCAACTAGAAAAACTACAGGCAGAGATCTCTCAGGCTGCCAGAAAGACCGGGATACACACTTCTACCAAGTTGGCCCTTATTACCCCCAAAAAGGAGCTGAAAGAGGGGGAGATCCCAGAGATAGAGTGGTGGGACTCGTACATCATCCCTAACGGCCTTGACCTGTGAGTATTTTACTTGTGAGGTTTTTGGTCGTTTTGCTGTAGGAGGAAACTCTGGGAGTTTCTTGGGAGTAATGTAGTGGTCTACTGAAGGAATCTGCAGATGCCCAGCACTTCTGCAGCTCAAGCCATAAGTATCTGCTTGAGCTGTTGGATTCAGATGGGTGCTAGGTTTGTTCCAAGACTTCCAAGTCTGTTTTGTGGTGCCAAGCCGTTGCCGTTCTGTGCTGTGAAGGCAGTGTTCCCCCCGTGAGTGCGAATGGACTGCCGTGGAGTTAGAGTAATTGTGGCCAAAAAGTGGTGGTGCTCTTTCCGAGCATGAGTGACTCTTAATGTACAAGTCTCATTCATGGCTGATTTATGGGAAATCTGCCTCCGATTCATGAAACGTAGGTGGATATTTCATGATTTTAGAGCACTGGGGAAGACACCTACACATTAATATTATGCCACCTTATGTCTCCTTCAGCATATCAAGCCCTGATTAGTGCTTTGGGTCAGGATCTTGTGCATGTCAAATACTTACCCTTCAGAGTTGGTCCAGGGGAAGTGTTATTCTTTCATGGCTTGTGTTGAAGGGAATGCAGGAATCCAGCCTGGAAGGTTTGCAATGATGCCCAACTCTCTCCTTTCTAGAACAAGTGGAACATCATCTAAGAGAGAAGAATACTTTGGGATCACAAACCTTGTGGAGCACCCAGCACAACTAAATCCTCCAGGTACCGTTCCGTAGCAATCCGACATCGGGCTTTTATCAGTTTTGGTTGACTGGGGGGTTTAAGCTAGGCCCAAACCACTGGCTGGCAATTGGAGGGGCAAGCCAGTGTGGGAGCCCTCGCTTGTAATATTGCTGACTGCTGTCCCTTACCACTGTGAGGAAAGAAATCATGCCAAGATAAATCTTAAAGCTTTGCTAGAATAGCTGAAATCTGGAAGGAGAKTCTTCGCCTGCATATCGGAGACTTCATATAAAAACTACGGCGGTTAACTGTAGTCCGCTTATCTGTTGGTAGCTTTCCACGTGCTAAGCTGGGGTAGCAGTGCAGACATGAGATATCTGTTCATCTCCAGCAGGTCGATTTTGACATTCTTGCTTCAGGAAAAGCTATAAAATAACCACAAACCGTTTTACTTTTTCATATAAGTCTATAAATAGCAATACTCTGTTTTCCTGTAGTTGATGCAAACAATCTGCAGCATTGCAGAGATCAGATTGTCAATAAAGTGTGAATATAATGGAGTGTGGCTAAGACTCTGTTCCCCAGTAATGACTGCAAGACAGTATTTTTGTCTTGCCTCTTCAAAAGCAGATTTACGTTTATCTTACCGACGTTTCTCTTCCCAGTGGACAGTGACACGCCAGTGACCCTGGGTGTTTATTTAACTAAAAAAGAGCAGAAGAAGTTACGGCGACAGACTCGGAGAGAAGCTCAGAAGGAGCTGCAAGAGAAAGTCAGGCTGGGCTTGATGCCACCACCAGAGCCCAAAGGTAAGCGACCGCTACAGCGGACAGGCTGCACACAGAGTGCCAGGCCGACACAGGTCGTTAGCTGCCAAACCAGCAACATGGGCCAAACGGGGATGATGTTGGGAGCTGCAGCAAGCAGCACAGCCCGTAAGGGAGCACACGTGTTGGGTATACCAATATGTTTGTATTGGTGTGTTTTGATACTTACTCATACAGTTTACTTCGAAGCCTGCAAACGCCCCTTGTATTTCTGTGAAATATGTGCTTTACCGTACCTTATGGCAAGTTGGTATCTGGTAGGAGCCTCTAACAGTTTTTCTCTCTTATTTTCCTTGCAGTGAGAATTTCCAACTTGATGCGAGTGCTGGGGACAGAAGCTGTTCAGGACCCGACAAAAGTCGAAGCTCATGTTAGAGCACAGATGGCAAAGAGACAGAAGTAGGTGGCATGTTGCACCATTTTTGTTCCTCGTTTTTGGACGGATTTCGTATTAGTGCTGCATTTATGTTCCTAGAGAATGAAATCCCCGAACTGATGTAGCAAAGCAGAAGCGGTGTAGTTTTCTCATGTGTTGCCTTTGTAGCGTATTTCAGAAGGGAGYTGGGTCTTAATGACCTCATCAGTTCTCGCCCCCTCTTATGCAGCCACTGGAGCGGCCTCCTGACCTGTGTTAAATGAGTTACTTGTGACGAAGATTGCTTGGCAAATTGCCATCGCAGTGGCTACTAATGAACGTTTTCAGGGAAGAGCCTGAGCATGAAACGAACCAGGGAGACTGAATTTCCTCTCTGAGAACATTTAGTGCAAACTAATGGAGGTCTGATCACAAACAGCGTGCAACGCAGCTCTCCRTGCCTCGCAGTTGGCACGGTCTCCGTGTGTTTTCCCATTAGTTTGTTGAGTGACTGCATTAAAAAAAGACCTAGTGCTTTTAATTCAGGCAGGTGAAGGCAGAATCTGGGAAAGAGATGAAGCTGCTTTGGGGTCTGTGGAACATGTTCTGTGTGTGAGCCTAGAAGGATCGGTTTGGATGCCGTAACAGACATGCAGTAGGCTGCATTTCTGCTTATTGCTGTGTCTCTTCCCATCCAGAGCTCATGAAGAAGCAAATGCTGCAAGAAAACTAACAGCAGAACAACGAAAAGCAAAGAAAGTCAAAAAGCTCAAAGAAGATATTTCACAGGGAGTTCACATAGCTGTGTATAGGTGAGTGCTGAGCTCTGTGCTCTTGACAGATTTTTTTTTTTTTTCTTCCATATGCTTATTTCTTTTAGACCTGACAAATGACAAATTCTATCCTGTCTTTAGGGTCAGAAACTTGAGCAATCCAGCAAAAAAATTCAAAATTGAAGCGAACGCTGGCCAGCTGTACTTAACAGGCGTGGTGGTTTTACACAAAGATGTCAACGTGGTCGTGGTAGAAGGAGGTGAGGACTTTGGCGACAGGCTTTTGGTCACAACATGACGTTCAAAAGCTTGCCTTTAGCAAAGATACCTGTGTGTGCAATGAGGAGAGTAGGAGGCAGTTTGAAACTCCCTTAATTATAGTTTTAATGGGATTAGCACTGCCTACAGAAAGCATTATAATCCAGTTAGAAAACCCAGAGCACTAAATGTTGGAGGAAAGCATCAGTTAAGTGTACTTGATTTGAAACCTTGATACTCTCAGGGGATGCTTAGAGCAAGCAGGGTCTCAGCTCCGAGTCTGCTGCAGCACTCACTGTTTGCATGGTTCTAAGTATTTTTGTAAGGCTTTGCAAGAATCTGTTTTGCAGCAGGAAGTACCGAGGTGATCTAGAGCTAAGCGTTGTACCAAAGGCCGCAGGAAGGCTTGGGCATGCTACTAGGGATTACTAGTGCTGGAGTTGGCCTGGCCTGTGCTTGTCTTGCCTGGTCAGCTGAGTGCGCTTTGAAAGGCTTAGTTGTATTTGCAGGTGTCCTGCTGCTGCTTCTTAAAACCTTCTAAAAGCTCAAAGTTGAAGAACTGTGCGAATGTGACTTTCCATTCTCTCCAGGCCCCAAAGCACAGAAGAAATTCAAACGTCTTATGCTCCATCGAATAAAATGGGATGAGCAGACATCGAACACAAAGGGAGAGGGTAAGCATAAAACTACGCAGGGAGGGGAATGGCAATAGATTAACTCGTAATAACTTGAGAGAGAAGTTTTTTTTTTCCTAGAGTTTTGCAAAGTGGACCTAATTATAATTTAAATGCAGCACACTGTCATGCACCAAGAGCCACTGTAGTGCTGGGCCTCTGCTTTAAATGGCAAAAAGCATCAGGGTGTGTGTGTGGGGGGGGAACATTTTGCAACCTTCAGGTGTTTTGGGTGTAATATAAGAAAAGGGGGGTCCTAGGTGGTCAGCTGGGGTAGGGGATCCAAGCCCAGAGCACCAGGTAACCGAAATGTCAGTCGGGGTTTGCACGGAGATGGCAGCTCTAACTGCTGTCCCTCAGCAGAGGTGGTCTGAGGGGTAGGTGACTTAGCAGTGGGGGCTGCTGCTGTATCATGGCCTGGGGGATGAGAACTTGCTTTATTTTTCAGATGATGACGAGTCTGATGAGGAATCTGTTAAGAAAACAAACAAATGCTCTCTGGTTTGGGAGGTGAGTGGCAGCTTTAGTTAAACGTGAGTTCTGGGTGCTGAGACTGGGCTGAAGCTAACCCTGTAACAGAACGGCTGAGGCAGAAAGCACTTAACTGTTCTGAAGCTTTGGATCAGATGAAATCCTACTGGCTTGACTCTTTCTGCACACATTTATTTAAGTATAGCAGAATTACAAGCACCTCCCCCTGCACAATGTAACCCATACCTAGTGCGGAAGTCTGGCCAATCATTTGTTAAACTATTAAAAAGGTTTTTTTTTTTCCTGGGGTTGCTGTGTACTTCCAGATATTTTATCCTAGAGATGCATCAAAAAAAAGTGTCCCTTTTCTCTGTTTCAGGGCACAGCAAAGGATCGCAGCTTTGGCGAAATGAAATTTAAGCAGTGCCCCACTGAAAACATGGCACGGGAGCACTTTAAAAAGCACGGAGCAGAGCACTACTGGGACCTGGCTCTGAGCGAGTCCGTGCTGGAATCCACAGACTGAGGGTGCTGCCGCCCCCAGCATTCCTGTTCATTTGAGAACAATACCTCGCGGGAACTTGGACGAGCCCCTTCCTCCCCTCCGGTCTCCACAGTACAAGGCATATGATTAAAGAAATATTTTTTAAAACAAACCACAGTTACACTTGTTTTCTGGATGAATTTCAGCTCTTGGAGCTTGCGGTGCGAAAGCACCGGATGGTGGCATCCAGCCGCAAGGCTGCCGTCAGCTGTGCTTGTAGGTGTCTCTTGCTTTCTCTGGAAAGGATTCAGTTTGGGGGTAGTGAGAGAGAAACTGTTTTCAAAGCTATCTTTAGTCCTTCAGGAAAAACGAGCAGTCTCAGACTGAGGTACTAGTGCCTCGCCACTGTGTCAGGTGTTTGGTAGGTGAGGTGTGACACTGGCCAGGGTAATTGGTGCACATAAAGGTCGTTTCCTCACTGGGGAAGTTGTTTGGGTGAGCCCCAATGGTCTAAAGGTTTCAGGTAAGGCGCATTGGAATTTGTAAAGCAGAGTAGGAGACGGGGACTTAGCCCACATCCTATATTTACATAATAAACTTTTTTTAAAAGGAAGTCCAAGCTGTGTTTCTTTACATCGCTCTTCCGGCAGCGTGGGGTTCCCGCAGGCGGTGGGCTGTGCTGGACTCTGGCCGCGGTGTTTTACTTGAAAGGTTGGACAGAGTTGGGAAAGATCCCAGTGCAGTCGCGCTTCTGAAAGGGGAGATGGAATCGTTGCTAGGACCTGAGCAAAGCAACGAAGCTTGGGGAGAGCTTTTCGTGTGTGTGTGTGCTTCCTTTTAATGGTATTTTAATGATTTATTCCTCCCTGGAAGCTAAATTGCTTTGGAGAAACTTGCAGCTCCCTGTTGCACACAGCATGTTGCTTCCAGCTGCACTAGCTGTGCCCTGTGTTTCTTCCCTGTGTGCTGAGGCTTGTTCACAAATTTGGAGGAGAAGAAATGGCAAAAAAAAAACCAAACTGGGAAAAAGTTCGAGTTTTTAGCTGAGAGGCCCTAGCAGCAGCTCGGTTGCGGGTGGGGGGAAGCTGGGGGGGGGGGG
>NW_020450953.1:16240-45303 GCF_003343035.1 Apteryx rowi | reverse complement strand
GGGCAGGAAGATGGCGGCCGGCGGCGGCGGCGGCAGCGGCAAGGCCTCCTCGTCGGCGGCGTCGTCGTCGTCCTCGGCGGGCGCCCTGGAGGCCTCGCTCGACAGGAAGTTCCAGGCGGTCACCAACACCATGGAGTCCATCCAGGGCCTGTCGTCGTGGTGCCTGGAGAACAAGCGGCACCACAGCACCATCGTCTACCACTGGATGAAGTGGCTGCGGCGCTGTGAGTGCGGGCCCGGCCCCGGGGGGGGGGGGGGGGGGGGTCCGGGATCCCCTCACGCTCCTTCCCCTCTTCCCCCTCACGGGCCGGGGGGCGGGAGGGGGGGGGTCCGGCCTCCTGCACCCCCGGGAGGCTGCAGGCAGCAGCCGGGAGGCTCTTCCTGCGCGTACCCCAAATCTGAATCCCTCGGGGTGCCCCCTTTGTGCTCACGGCTGCTTTGCAAAACCCCCTTTAAATCAAAAAAAACAAAAAAAAGAAAAAAACAGCGTGTTTGGCCCTGTGGGTGGTGGTGGTCGACGCCGGCTGTCCAAGCGGTGCGGTGCCAGGGCTGCGCGCACCCCTCCGCGCCGCGCTCGCCTCTCGCCCGGCATCGCCTCTTAGGCAGCCCCCGGGCCCGCTGCGGGGTGGTTGGGGTCGTTTTTGCTTTCTTTCCCCCGTTATGTGCACCAGCAAAAGGCGCTTGGGTCTAGTTTGCGTGGAGAAGTTTGGCGAAGTAATTTCCAGTCTTGGCTTTAAAAAAAAAAAAAAAAAAAAATACGCTGTTTCCTTCCGTCTGGTTCCTTTTCCTTGATTCACGTTGGTGATACGAGTGAGTGTGCTGTAATTAAAAAATATAGAAACACATCCTATTTAACCTCTCGCATCCTGCCTACATCCTGAAGAAGGTGTATTTTCCGATTGGAAGAGCTTGTTTTCTATTTTTAGAATATTCTTGGAAACGTGAAGTTAGAGCGAATTTCCTGCTTCCTTGTGTTTTGACGGGTGCCATGCTGTCTTGTCCTGTTTCTGCTTTTTAGCGCTTGCTGTTTTGTTTGGGTGATTTGTGCGTTTGGTCGTCAGAAAGAAGGGTACGGTTTGAAATGGGTGGAAATACGTAATATTTATGGTCGTGAGCATTCTCTTGCTGTTTGCCAAAGTCCAGGGCTGGTTGTGAAACTCAGCAGAGGATTTGGGGAGTGCTGTGGGAAGAAGGGGGTATAGTTATCTGCTTATGCCAGGGGTTTCAAGCTTAACCTTTAGGAAGTGAACCGAAATCCGAGGTTCTCTGGGGCATGATTACTCGGAAGACCTTTRGCATCACACAGCTTCTGGGCAGGTTTTCTGCTTAGCATCGCCTTTTAATGCTTTAAAAGAAAAAAAAAAGTCTGGCGTTGTTGCACCTGAATGGTAGTACCCTCAGCCTCCCAAATGCTTGCCTGAGTTATTTCAGTACTTTGCTTTGAGAGGTGGGGGAAAAGATGTCTTAAGCATGATATCAGCTCTGATTTGGGATCAGGGAGCATCACTGTTCTGTTCCACAGGAAAAACAGTCTCTTTTAGGCACAAATAAGAAGAAGAGTATTGGATGCTAAAACTCAGATTTGGTGAACTCTAGCAGCAGACGCGGYRGTGACCTGAAARTGGGAAAGTTAATGTTTTCACAGCTCTAAACAAGGCTGAATTATCTTTACTGTCACGCCGATGTATGAAGGYTTTGCGTGTTATTGTTTGAGCTAAAGTAAGCTTTGTAGTAAGGCAAAGATAATATTCTAAAGTGTCATTSCGGTTTGTACTAAATCTTTTGTAAAGTTTGGGATAGTTTGTTTTATGTATAGAGGCAGTCCTGCAAACTGCTGACAGCCCCCTTTCCCTGTTGACTTGCAATAGATGAGGCCCTCGGTGGGAATAAAGCAGATCTGAAGCTTCAGGTAGGGGCTGTCCTGCGTTAGCCTGATACCTTGTTATCCAGGAAGGTTAAGAGAAGTGACAGGTTACCTATTGCCTCATTTGTAAGAGTTATGACTGTAGATCCTCATCAGTTGCAGTCATGGATTTGGATTCCTGGAGTTTATCTGGAGATAAAGACAGTGTGAGTAGTTGTTGCTGCTTCAGTTCAGTGACCTGTTTACATTTTAACAAAATGTAACTTATTTTGGAGGAGATGGCATTAGAAGCTGAGGTTTTGGCACTGAACGTGCAAAAAGACCCATATTGTGAGAAAGATTTGCTATGGGCAGCCCAAATGGAGTGGGGCAACTCTAAAGCTAAGCCTTTTCCATGCTCCGAACTCTTCTGTTTTGATTACGCTTGGTAACCGACATTAAACAGCCTGTTTCAAATGTCAGCCTTAAAGGGTGTAATTAAACTTTATTCCGAGATACCGTTGAACTCAGATGTCTATTACAAGTCACTAGAGCGTTAGTTTTCTTCTGTTGTTCCGATTAGAGGAAAAATCACATAAAACTCACTAAAATTTTGATTTATATTTTTTCTACCATGTCAGTGCACCAAGTGATTATATCTAAGAGAATAATGTAAGAACCAGTGTATTTGTTTCTAAGAAATAGCTCTTTCCAATCTGTGGTGACCTGCTCGTAATCGGTCCGTCCTTTGCCACTGTCCTCACGCTCTTCTCCTTGAAATCCCGTTCCCTTTCATGGTTTGTGGTAGCTTGTCCTTTTTGTCCAAATGAGCTTCCTCCAAGCTGCGCCRTTCCTTGGGGACTCCACAGGACTCTGTCCTTGGTCCTCTTCTCCCTTGCAGTCTTTGAGTAATCTCTCTCCAAATAAAATTCGGCTCTCACCTCTGTGCTAAGGACTTGCAGATCCGCTTTGACTCTAGACTTGGTGTCTCTTGCCATAACTGAAACGTTAGCCCTTCTTTGGAGTATCTTTGTGAATGTCCTGCTCCAGGGCAGGCTCGACGTGACTAAGTGCCTGTAACTTAAGGCATGTTCCTCGTCTTTGGCTTGAACCTCACTCTTAACTCTGTGCATTCATGCAGGGCATGAATCTTGCGCATTTATTTTCTACAGAGCTTCTGTCCTCCTCATTGGTAGAGCTAAAATTCTTCCCCCAGACTCTTGCTGTTTCTTGATGATTGTGACATTTGTCTTTCTGACAAATGTCTTTCTCCTGACATATATGTTTCTGCTCTGTTTGTGTCCATTCAGGATAGCTTCCAAAAGTCATTTTTCTAGCRCATTGTTTTGACATTGCCCCTTCCTTCTCTTTTGTATTCCTCCATTAGTTCTTCCCTCGCTCTCAAGTTCATCGAACATAATATAACTGTTTTCACGTTCAGGGCCCTCGATGCTCTATTTCCATGCTGTCAGCTTTTGTTCACTGTTGAAATGTTGACTCCTGCCTTTGATCGGTTTGTACCAGCCTGTACCTTTTATTTCTTACATTTTTGTATAAGCACTTCCAAGGATTTCTTTGTGCTGCCCTCACGTTCTGGAGGGTTTCTCGTCAACACCTACCAACCCCCCCCTCATTTTCTTTCAAGTTCCTCCTCAAACTTTTTATCTGGGGTGTCTGTGGAAAAAACCTTGACAGTAGCTGTGATGCTAGTATGCCATGACCCCTGTTTATTTTGTTATTTCCTGTTTATTGATTTTTTTTCCCCACCTTTTCCTCTTGCGGTACACTTTATTCTCTGCCCCAAAGACCTTACAGTCTCTTTGTGTTTTCATTAGCAGTTAGTCCAGGGAAAAGTCTAAGCCTATAACAAGAGCTCGTGCCCAGTTCAGTAGTAGTAATAATAATAATGGAAAGTACAGCTTGCTTTTGTTTTTTTCAGCTTTTAAATGTTTTTAACTCTAGAGATTCTAAGAATATGTAACAGCTGCCATTTCCAGAGAGCTTCTTGCAAAAGACAGATTTAGTAAGATAAGAAGGACTGTATCACCGAGTTTTTCACCGAGTTTGTATAAGATGAAGATGAAAGTGTGTGTGTTTAATTGCCGGGAGAAATGTGTTTATATCCGTTAGATATGCATCTCCATTAAATGAAGAAGTGTGAGAAAGTTAAGTAGGGCAACTTCCATGTGTACTGAAATTACGTACTGAAATTATGCTGGCATTATACTGAGGGGGGGTTATTGCAGGAGGTTTTGCATTAAAAAAAAAAAAAAAGAAAAGTGCGTGGAGGAGAAAAAAATTGACCTTTTTATTCTTCGATAAATTAGAATAGCCTTTGTGCTGGCCTTGGAGACAGGAGATAATTGATTTTCCTGCCTCAGGTCACACACTGGGCTGGGACAGGAATTTGGTCAAAACGCTTGCAGTCTCACAGACTCTCTCGCCCGTGTGGATTGGTCAGTTCCGTCTTCCTCTGCGTGCTCTTGAGATGAAACTTTTTCTATTTTGCTGTGGGTATTTTCCTTTCTCGTGGTATAGCCAGTGCATTTTGCCGTATCTCGATGGATTTTTCTTTGCTTCGCTCCTATGCATTTGTTTTAGCTGATGTAAAGTTGTCCAGTTTTGTGTTAGAGGTATGCAGCTATTTGAACAAAAAATTTGGTGCTTTCAAAAAAAATTACCACCAGCACGTATGCACTTTGCCTTTGGCATGGGCGTTCTCTCTTTCGCAGTTCAAGGTTTGTTCAAAATGTGTTAACTTTTAATGACTCTGGTCATTTATCTATGTGAAGGCCAAGAGTTTTATGAAATAAATGTTTTCTTAGAGGTCAGGCATAATGTTGTAATAACTCTACCTCTGAAAAGTTACTCTTATGAATCAATATTACAAAGTGCTTTCTTGGAGGAGGATCATCTATTCACTATGTTCGCTCAAATAACTTCTAAATACGGGTTAAATTTAAGCACGTAGCCAACTACATTTGTCTCCTTGAGATGTGTTGGTCCAAGTAGATAACGTAATTGTTCTGAAGTTGTGGAGGTGCAGCTAAACAAAATAAAATGGAAGAAAAAAAAATCCCACCCATCTGACAAAAGGTGGGGTGTGATCAGTAATATAACTTCCTGTTTCTTGTATATATTTCCTCTCCAGTTAAGTTGAGGTGGTCTGATAGGGTAATTAAGGAGCTGTTGATCCGTTGATTTATACAGCATGTGTGCTGCCTTCAGATATGGCCAATTGTGTAATGCAATTGAAACTCAATTGTATAATGTGCGTCTTGGATGCCAAAGGCATTTCATTTTCCTTTTTAATGCAGCGTTTTTGTAACTAGCGGTTCTAACCGTTATACAGCATGTTGCTCTACGTCCGTTTTAGCCTGGATTTTTCCTGTTATGTAATTTGCCATTAAAAACATAAGCTCTAGGTTGCGGYGGGCATTAATTCCACCTCGGTTTGGGTCAGAGTTCAGCGTTGTAGCAACTGTTTGGGAGTTAAGATGCTAGGTGTTAGCGTCGCTCAATATGTTCAACATGTCTGGCACGCTTGCGGATTTCTTAAAGTTGGTTCTGAGATTCTTTCTGCTTCATTTGAAGGCTGTGTATATAAACTTTCGATTTAAGCAATTCAACTTGTAATATCTTCAAAATCTATTTTGCATTAGGTAATAAGATCTGAAATTAGATCTGAGAGTGAATAATGCAACTGAAATAAAAAGTGTACTCAGTGACCAATTAGCAATGGAGTACAGGGTTTTAATTAAATCGTAGAAAACCTTTTTTTGATGGAATGACCGATTATATTATTAAAGCTGAATTTTTTTTGTGCGGCTTGCTCTGAATCACTTCCATTGCTTTATTACGGTTTCTGTTTAGAAATCAGCTGAGCGCAGATACAGCAGCATGGCTAGATTTCCAGATCCCCAGAAGAAGGGACGAACCTGAAGGGTGTGGGAGAAGGCAGTGTGGGGTAGTGGACAGAGCACTCTGGCTCCGTTTCTGTCTTAGTTAAGCCCCATCTGAGTGTTTTTGAACAACAAAACGAGATCTGCTTTGTAAGCGCTTTTAAGACGAGGTAATAAATAATTGCTTCCGTTAGCAAACTTTAGATTTGTCGTGTTTGTTACTATTAAAGTTTATAATAAAACATTTGAGTTTAAACTTCTTGAACATCTCAGCTGCAGTAGTAATATTGAAGCAAATACACAGCCTAATGAAAACGATGGAAAATACCTGCAGCAGTAATAGCTAGAAAATACTTGAGGACGAAACGTCTGTTATGAATGAAGAGGCTTCTCTGGTACTTGGGGACRCAGCAGCTATACAACAGTCTTGACTCGGGCCTCTTACCTCTTGCTGTGTTACTCCGTGACCTTTACGGGCAGGGAGAGCGGAGGAGATGGGGCCGCGTTTTGTTGCTGCCAGCTTGCTTTTGGGAAAGCAGCAACCTAAATGTCACTGGCCTTGCTATCCTGCGGGCCTGCAGTTTCTGCTCTCGCACGTTGCTGGCTCTGCTGTGGACACTGCAGCCTTTAAGGCTGGAATATGCTACTCCCCATCTGCAGTGATGTTTGATGGGTGCTGAGGATAAGCAAAAGGAGTCGGTGCTTCCTGTAAGGGCTTTCAGAAGCTTTTCGCAGAGGCCGTTTGCTTCGTGGCTTGTACGAGGTGCGGATTTGAAAGGTGAACAACCTAGCTAAGCCCTTAAGTTTATCCTCAGCTTTGCTTTCCTGAAACAACAGCAGGAAGACGTTGCCTTCATTAGAAGGCAGGTATGAAAGATGTTTTTTCTGAACAAATGTCTTGCTAAAAGCTTGCTTGCTATTGGTATGTCAATATAGCGCAGTATATAGTTCGTATAGTCAGTGTATGTGGCATGAACTTTGAACATAAGCTCAGTGTGTGCAATTTTCCGACATAATGCCGGGCCTCCTATGCTAGATAGATGTCTTGGTGTCTCATATGCAAGAACATAAGGGTTGATGGACCTAGGCTAGCTTGCTTAGTGCTGTTTTCTCATTTATGGTCAGGGCCCTTTTACAGAAAAAGCATGTTTTGTAATCTTTGGTGGAAGTTGTACATGGAGAGGGATCCCGGAAAGCAGCGGCAGTTCATGCCGGTTCGACATGGGCAGGTTTCTCCATGCAGTGAGCCTACCGTGTCATTCATGAGTGGAGCTTGTCTGCATTATAATAAGGCTTTTGAGGTGATAGCATTCAGTACGACTACAAATGCACTAATCCCGTATTTCTGTGGCTGTGATCATCCTTTCCTGCTAATGTGAACGCCAGAAACGAAAACACTCCTTGAAAGAAAAACAGTGGGTGGCCACTGACCCTCTACTGTTCCTCAGAAAGAAACATTGAAAAACAAAGGCATGTTAAATAATTAGTTTCTAATGAAAGTGTGAGAGTTTATTTTTGTTGGCTGCAGAATAATCGTGTAGTCTTTGCATGAGACTTTTTCTTAGGTATAATCTATGGTGTGAGTGAGTTTTGTGAAAATTGTGGCTTTATTTCTGGTTGGCTTTGGGCAGAAAGAAAGTGCAGAGCTCCTGGAAATTGCCAGCGGGTATATGCAGAGATTAAATTGTTACTGTTGGGTGTTTTTATTTTGCTTTACGTTGTGGGTTTGGGTTTTTTTGTGATAGATTGTAAATGCAGAAGTAGTCTTAATAAGGTTAAATGTGTGTACCAGTCTCCTCAGTACTAAAAGACTTTCAAAATGGAAACCTGAAGATTTGAAGAATCAAGAGGAAGAGATTTCACTGATTACAAAGTGCCTCGGGCAAAATTGGAACAGCTGAAAAATAAAGACGGATAGAAATCAAGAAAAACGAAGGAAAATGGTGTTCAGGAGTGCAGTGCTAAAGGTGACAGGAAAGTTGTTCCCAGGAGATGGTATGTGCATTTCAGGGAGGCATGACCACGGACCTAAGGAGTCTCTCGTTGGAGTTACATGCGAAAGGCCACTGTAATTAGCTGACGAAGTTACACGCAGAATCGAGCGGTGTCTGGGTGACGGGCTTCGGAGAGGGATGAAGGATAGGAGCAGAGCTGGCCGCAGGTTTGGGGCTGACGACGGGAAAGCTGCCCTGGCTGTAGGGAACTGTGCATCCGAGACAGGTGAGCTGTTGAAGGTTCGTGTTATCCCAGTCCCCAAACGAGTGCTGCTGGGCGTTGTGAGCAATGTACAGCAACCCGCCTGCCTTGCAGATCCATACGTCCTCCGAGTTGTTCGCGACTGAAAACAAGGAAAGATTGATAAGGAGCTTGGTGAAGAACATTGTGATTTGTAAGCGGAAAGGGCATAACAAGCGCCATCGCGAGCCTGAGGCTTATGCTAGAAATATCTGCTGCGATGGGAAAAGCAGTATATTAGTGATTCAGTGACTTCAGCAAAGCGTCGGACCGACTCGATCACAAATTCTTCAGGATTGTAAAGAGCCATAGGAATTTGTAGACAAAAACTCTGATTAATAATGCAGCTACAATGCAGCCAGAAGGGGGTATAATACATGAAGAAAGTGGAAGTCTGATAGAGCTCATGGGAACATGAAGCAAAATGGTAAATTGTCATCCTTCCTATATTCTAATCCTCATGTTGTGTAGTTAATTTAAGTGAAGAAGTTAATTAGCATGAGGGTCAGCTTACTATGCTACAAACACTGTTACTGGGTGATTTAAGAAAAGGTTTGATGAAAGATTTAAATTTGGAACTGAATGTAAGCAAGACAAAAATGAATTTGGTTTCTGGATGTTTGGAATGAGACAGCTGTACAGAAGTGTTACTGCCTGGGTATCTAAAGGCAAGAAATCTAGATGCTAAGATTAATGCCAGAATAGCAAGAATAGGGGAGGCATTTTGCAGAGATAAATATCTGAGGTGAACGGCCACGGATCTGAGGTCCTTTGTGTGCTCCACAAAAGCTTATATCTCACTTGTGTTGAACTAATTCGGAAACGGCCATTCGAGCAGCCTTGCTGAAGAAAGCGCGGCGTGTTGAGTGACGACGCTGTTGAAGAACTTCGGTTCTCTTTGGACGTTCGGCTAACAAGCAGGAGTATTAAAATTCCTGGAACAGGGCTGACAGTAAAGGGGCTTTCTCAAAACCGCCCCCCACCCAAACTGAAGTTCGGCTCCTGCTCTTTGTGGCATGCTTGTACGGTGAAGAACGCAACAACGTTTTGGGTGGATGCGGTGGATATTGCATAGGATATCTAGCAGGAGCACTTTTCACGCGTTAATTGGTTCCTTTAGGAGGCGTTTAAGCTATAAATGAAAAATGTCATTCCCGTTCTGTAATACGCATCGGCTGGACAGTTACAGATGTCGTTACGTGGCTGGCAAAACTTCCCTGATGATAAAGCTGCAAACCTTAGAGACCATTTTAAAACCATTGCACTTAAGAAATGGGTATTTATACATTATGATTATTAGAAAATACGAATAAACGTCCTCTAAACTATTAAACAGAGAAATTAGGCTGAGTTGATGGCCAAACAACGCAAGGTCAGCGTATGCACTCAGAAGCTTCAAAGCCTGTCTAGTGGGTATATACTCTGGAGCAAATGTTTAATTTTTTTTCTCTCTCTGCACAGAAGGTTGTGTCATATTGTGTTTGACCTCTTATCACTGACTGATGATACTGATCTTTCTGGTTTTACAGCTCCTTTTGTGGAGTAGATATCATAGAAATAGCCCAGGGTCACTGACTTCTTGCTCTGTGTTCTTTCTACGCCCAAGTCGGAGTGGAGGCTTGATGTTGCTAGGAACAACATTTACTTTTTGAGAAGATCTGGAAATGATTTATAAATTGAAGCTGCACAGTACAGGCAGAGATAACTGCAGTAGTATCACGTTTGTGGCTGCAAATATGAATGCAGAGAGACAAAGCGACTGCAGTGCTGCTCTGGGCAAACCTGTGGCAAACRAGCGCGTGGAATTTGGAGGTCTTCCTTTCTAGTTCCCAATTTTTACCCTTGGTCTTGTCATTGGATACGCCATTCTCAGAAATGCTGGGAGGGGGGAGGGAATCAGACACTTAAAAATATGCTAGAAATGCTGCTGACATTACTTCTTTTACTTTATGATGAATCTGAATTTTCTTTTTGTCTCTAGCTGCCTTTCCTCATCGATTGAATCTTTTTTACTTGGCCAATGATGTCATACAGAACTGCAAGAGAAAAAATGCAATTGTATTTCGTGATACWTTTGCCGAAGTGCTTCCTGAAGCAGCTTCATTAGTGAAGTAAGTAATTGTGAAGGTTTAAAGCCTCAAAAAAYGTGAATTTATTCTCTGTTGCTCTTACACCTCAAATTTTCTAGAAATATTAGGAAAATTTCAAGGTGTTTTTTCTACTGCATTCATTAATTCTCTTTTAAAAATATAGTCTAGTTTTAAATGTGTGAATTCATACATATATGTGTGCTCGTGTTTATAAAGAGCTGTCTTGCTTCATATTGCCATTTGATACATTAAAATGTCTGCTGACCGTGCTGTTAAATGTTGGTCTGGAGATGCTAACAGCTGTGTCAGTGTGAGGTTTCCTGCAAGGAGTGTTTTAGAGTTGGTATGTATTTGGCTTTCAATTTGGGGGCGAGAGGTCTCATCTGAGTAAAATATACCGTCACATGAACTGAGGGGGCAGTCTTCCCCCCCACCCCCATAGCATGCGCTCCTTGTAGCTCTGCCGTCCCCTACCTCCCCAAGCGTACGCGCGTGTAATGGTGAGGTGACCGCTCCAATGCTGCCAGAGCCGGAGGCGTGTTTGCAGAGCAGAGGGGCGCGGAAAGTGCACGGAAAGAAGGGGAGCGCAGGAGAGGACGAGGAGGGTGTCTTCATTGCAGTCTCCGCAGCTCGGCCTGTGGCTGACTGTGCACCGTCAGAAAAACTGTCACAGGTTCCAGTCTAATTCCTGCATGTTTCTTCCTGGATCTGGTGCTGATATATGCATCTGCTAAAACATTATTTCTCTTCAAGGTAATATATTCTCCAGGGTTATTTTGTCCTCTACTGGAAATTTGAGACTTTCGTTTACTGATAATGTTGGACTAAAGGATTTTGCGCTGGCACTTATCCAGGTGGGGCAAGCCTCATCCTGCTGGGCTGAACGCAGTGGGGTACCTTGCTGGCCTGTGTTTTGGTTGCTGAGTCTTCCCCTAGCCCTAGGGCGACTCTCAAGGGGTAAGACATGACAGAAATCCAAAGTAATAATAGTAATGTCATATTGCTGTTTTGTGTCTCTTTGGAACAGAGTTGAAATTGAAAGTGGCAGATGGTTAAACATAGCATGATGAGGGGAAAAGGTTGAAGTTTGACTGCTCATTATCTTACAGTTAAATGTAATTTGCCAGAAGGGAAAGTTGAAATGCCATTAATAGATACCAGCAAAAATGAGGAGGAGGGAGAAAAGTTTCCAGGAGTATTAAGCTACCCAAGGAAAAAAGAGAAAGAAAAACTACCAGAAGAATTGCACGGTATCAGTTTCTGTGATATCCCGGGCAAGTTTTGATGCTTACAAAGTCCACTYCTCTTCCAAATTTTGGTATGGAAAGTAAGATTAAATGGGTAAATCCTTTATGAACTTGCTGCTTTGGTCTTCAGGTGTTTGTATATGAATGTGGTTTGTATGACAGAGCATCTGAACATCTCAGGGTAAGATACAACCCATTTACACTTGGCGTTGAGACATGCGATGGTGCTAACTGCCACAAAGTTTCCRTAGGGAACAACAGTAATAGCTCGTATTTCCAATTAGAGAGTTTTGAGTCCTCTAGGGTAGTTGCTTCTGATTCTTAGCAGGGCTCAGGCTTGTATGCTGCCCTTGGAGGTTTTATTGTTTTAATGCTAACATCTATATGTACAAGCTTTAGTTAAGGTTGCTTTTCGGAGAGTRCTCTTTCTTTCAGTGATGAGCAGAGCGTTGACTAGTTCTGGTTACTCACTTTTTCCTCTACTGTCTGAAGAGCTGTTTATTCAGCCTCCCACCCTTATGTTGACTCAGGTGTCTGGGGAAAGTATACATTGAGAGTGCTTATAGATGTTTTATTTGATTTTCTTTTTTTTCTTGAAAAAAATACCTAGGCAAGTTATTATGCTCTTTATTTTGAAAATCAAGCTATCTTTTTTTTCTTTTTTTGCTCACTTCAAAGATTCTTACAGATGTCATTGCATAATTTCCAAAGCTGATTCTGATAGGCACAGAAGACACATGTGATCCAAGAGCAATGGGAGAGCTTGTCTTCTTGAGGARAGCTCCACACCATTGATAATCTATTGTACAGTCACTTGTGTCTGAAGTAATTAGTCTTCTCTGTGAACAGAATAACTTTTATTTTTTTCCCCTGGAATAATCACTTTTGTTCCAGGGCATCAATATAGACAGGTGCTTCGGAAGAGTAACAATTATTTTTCCCATAAAGAAAGGCTTCAAAGAAATCCTGTTGCTGTTGCTACTGCTCTAATACCTTCTGATTTTACCCCGAAGGACATGTCTGTGGCCCTGGTTTGTTACRACACTGGAGTGCACTTGTGTGTGTGCACGTGCGTAACTCCAGCCGAATAGGCGGCTGCCTTGATTTCCGCAGGAGTCCTTGCAGTAGAATTAAGTCTTCATCTGGACAGATAACTTCCCAGTCTTAAAGGTCTTTTAAGGTCTATTAACATTTTAAGCACAGAGTTATTTTTATTGTTATCCATTCTAGAATCATGAGAAATTACACAGTGTGTGGAGGAAAAAACAAAACAAAACACATGCTTTTTTTTTTTTTTTTCCCCCAGGGATCCATCGGTTTCTAAATCTATAGAAAGAATCTTTAAAATCTGGGAAGACAGAAATGTATACCCGGAGGAAACCATTTTGGCACTAAAAGAAGCTCTAAGTAAGTTACTTACCCTTTGCATATCTTAATATACAAACTAATGTGTTAGCTTATAACCTTACTAACCTTTAATCAGGATAAAGAAAACATTCGGAAATCACAGAGTAAAATGCGTATCTGTTCWTTCTGTATTTGCACAGAAATTTAAAGGTAGTAAGCTGCTGTAATTCAGTGATGCTCACTTACTTCTGTGTCATGTTCCTTGTACCTTTCTAAAGACAACTCTGAATCTTTTAACGTGAGCTGAAATTGTTCCAGCTGAGAATAAATTGAAAATTAAGTTATCTTGACCCTAGAAGTTCTGATGATTGTGCCTTCATAGAGGACTCGTGTCCTTGGCTCTTCCCTGTGAGTCTGAGTGCCCTAAAACTCCAGCTGAGTCTCAGTTATAATGGTGGTGTAAAGAATCGGCTGTGAAGAAAAGAGGAGGCTTTATTCCTTTCTGTTATGTGTTAGTAGTAAGTGGTATGTTTTAACTAATAATAATTGTCATACAAGAAATAGTCTGGAAGGAAAGCTAGAGGATGAAGTAACCTGTACGTCCTCGAATACTCATTAAAAGAGCTCTGCTTAAAAACAGAAATCTRATATTAACTGGAAGCAGGCGCAGACAGTTAAAACCAGAAATCAACCGATACTCAAATACTTAATTTGAAGGAAATCAGTTCGAGTTTCTGTTTTTGCTGGTTACATCATTAACAGCTAAAGGAGCTTCAGGAAATCCTTACATGTGGTTTCGAGATGCATTTGTAGTCATCACAGGAGAAACACAGTATCGTGGACCCAGTTTTTGGCGTATGAAAAGGCTTTAGTTGAGCATTGCATGTTGATAAGTAAAGTGTGTATATATATATGCTCTGAGAGGTCTAACTTCTGTAATTGAAAAAATATATATATTTCAGGTACTCGTAAATTAGATATTGTGGTGATTTTCATGACTTGCATTACTTGGCTGTTGAATGCTAATTTCATAAACGGAGAATATGGCTAAATAAAAAGCCTGCTTAAAGAACCAAGCAGCAYAGTTTTATTTTTAGATGCACTGTGTTTTGCCTTTTTACTTTGGTCATAGATTGCTACTCATTTATCCAGAAGTTTATTGAGCAGGTTGTTTTTATTACTGTGATTTTTTTTTTTTGAACTGTCTTAGTGTAAAGGCGAACAGAAACTTGATTTAAAAATGGAAGACCATCCCRCAGGTTGCTGTATTCCTGAGTAAACTTAGGTTCTCTTGGGCATTCAGCAGCTCATCTAAGGAAGTTGGTCTAGGTGTTTTAAAACAAATTTCTGTTAACTTTTTACCATGCAACCGTATGGCACCAAAACCAGATTCTTAAAGGAATCCCATAATGCCAGGCTGCAAAAAATGAAATGTTTTCCAGGTACCACTTTCAAATCTCAGAAGCAGCTGAAAGAAACTCTGAACAAACAACCGAATAAGCCGTGGAAGAAATCTCAAAGTAAGGAAACAATGTGAACTCTCTGAAACTAATATAAAAATTGCCTTCTTGAGGAACAGAAGAAAGGCTAGCCCAAAACTGGCAAAGTACCTGGACTAAAATATGAGCCAGCATGCATCTTCCAGGCTTGTAAAGCTCCTTACAGAATAATATGTAAAGCACCAAGGAGTTGTTGCTAGAGAACCACTTTTTAAAGGAATGAAGTATGGAGAGAAAAAAAAAAAAAGCTTTTATGAGAGCAGAGGTTTTGAACAGTAGAGAAAAGATCTGGTGGAACCTCTTGGAAACTGGCATTAGAATATTCAAAGATGGAGAGAAGACAGACAGAACCATGTGCATTGGCATCAGTAAAGCATGGTGGACATTACCTTCATGTTCAGGAATACATCTTCAACAGCAAACTAGATGATAGGATAAAAGAAAACTGGAAACTGGCAGTGCAGATAATGAACTTTTCAACCCAACATTACCAGAAATGCAGTCTAGCTGGAAATGCAGTTATAATATACCAGTCTTTATTCTTGTGATAATTATTATACACTAAAGCCTTGAATGGTCACTAAAGCAAGATGATGGAACATTAGATATAAGATGTGGCACACACCCGTCTGTACACGTGCTGAGATCAGAAGGTTAACAAAAGAGGCCACGGGTTTGGAAGCTTTTATTGCTTGGCTAACATCGCAAGCTACTTTCCCAAGCAAAAATATGTTTTATTCAGCATGGATGAAGGATTTAGCATTTCGCTTCTTATCGCATGTTTCTCCTGTTTTGTCCAGAAACAAATGGATTTAGCGTATCATGATACTGTGATTCAGTTCTTCCCCCTCTGTTAATAAGGTGCCAGAATAGAGATATAAGAGAATTTTTAAGGTTAGTAGGGCGTTAGGCCTAGTAAGTAGCAAAGGGAGACCACATCACAAGGAGATACTGAGCTGTGTGTGTGTTGGCGCTATGGCTGGCGTTCAGGAAATAATATTACCTTCCTTTTAGAGAGGGATGAGCTGTCATTTGATAAGGCTGTTAGATCAACCTTTGCAGGGACTTGTCTTCCCAACCGTAGAGCTGGAAAAGGTATGTGCAAGTAAATTTTCTTGGCACATAAAAAGAAAAAGCTGTAGTATAATTTGATCTCAATCACAGACAACCTAGCTGTATGTGAATGTGTCCTGTGTAGCTGATGGAAAGCCAGCACATTGAGTGATATCTGTGTGGAGGGAAAAATGTCACGAATAACAGCCTGTGAGTCTTTCACTGAGTTAGGTTAAAATCTTTTTAATTAGAGCTGCCTTTTGTGACTTTTGATTAATATTAAATTCCTCAGTTTTTAAAAAAACTTTTTTTTTTTTTTATTCCAACAGCATCTACGAACCCGAAAGCTGCTCTGAAGTCCAAGATTGTTGCTGAATTCAGAGTAAGTTTGCAAGTGGAAATATTCTGTTGCACTAACCTCTGTTCTTGGGCTGTAGCTTTTGTGTAGTTTATGTCCACCAGTAGCATAAGCTTGACTGGAAGCTCTAGTATTCAGTGTCTTTTTGTTCATTGGTGTATAATGGCTGCTAGACATTTAAGTTGCAAGTTTTGTTAGAGCTGCAACCCCTTCTGTGTACTGTTACGGACAATGCGACGGCTGAAAAGCATTCTGAGAGGCGTGGAGGTTCCCTTTGGAAGCACTAATTTTCATTTGGAATAACCTATTACAAGAGAGCAGTTTGCCTTCTCGAGAACAGAGTGAAATACTTTTTGGTACCCTGAAAAGGGTTTGCTGTTACAGTTGGTGCCAGCTGAGGTATATTGCCAGATCATGTTAGTGAAGATGCAGCTTGCAGTGGCTGAAGGATTGGTGGCAATAAAATTCTTCTAAATTAGGTCCCCTGAAGTAATAACCTGTGTTATTGAAATGCATGCTTACTAATAAAGGCAGCGATTAAAAAAAAAGGGGGGGGGGACCAGATCTGTCCCCACTCTCAACTATCATAGCTAAGCCAGGAGACCTTTAGAGTTATAGACCCTGTCTAAATTTGAATGAGCTAATCTGTTTCACTKTAGGTTAAAAACGCAGAGATTCACATAATTGACTTCTGCATTAGCTTCGATTCCGAGATGTTCTTGAAACAAAGTACGCTGTTTGTCACTGAAGTAGGTCTGTGCTGTTAGCTTTGCAAAGCAGGGGATTCTCTTCCATGGAATGTGATGAGGATGCTTTTCTTGTTTGATTTTTCAGCCACAGTCTCTCATTGATGAATTGCTATTATATAAGCGCTCAGAAGACCAGATAGAACTGAAAGAGAAGCAGCTTTCCACTATGAGAGTGGATGTATGCAGCACTGAAACACTTAAATGCTTAAAAGGTAAAGATAGTGTATACTGTATATAGACTGACATAATTGAAGGAGGCACAAATACATATTTCAACAGTTGTAGAAACTCCTCAGTTCTGTTGAACCCTAGACCAGAAATCAGACTTACTTGCCTGTAGCATGCCAAAATTTCAAAGTGCAGTTAAGAAAAAACAGACAGATGCCTAAAAGTCTTTGTTAATTTGGACCTGTATGTAGAAACTAGCTGGTACAAAGCTCAAACAAAGGATAAATGATCAAGATTTGTTAATTTTGTACCTTTTCAAACATGCCGTGGTATATCATTAAAACGTGCATACTTCTTAATGTGTTCAGTACCCTTTAAATAATTTCAGATTTAATATTTTAAGTTATTTAAGAAACCCATTAATTGTTATAGTTTGAGAATGATAACTATGAATCTGATAGCAAGTAATATGTATTAGGAGTAAATCGATTGAGTTTCATTGCCAGATGAACAGGAAATTTCATTGTAAAATTGCAAATAGCTCTAACTATACTTGATAATCCATGACTGCAGTCCTCGAAAATTGTCATTTAAAGTCATGGTTACCCTTAAATGTTTTCTCCAGCCAATGTGATAATGAATAAGAAATAAAACATAGGGTTTTTTTTTCCTCCTGCAAAATGAAAGTATGCTCTCTGGGTAATTGAAAGAGTAAAATTTTCCACTTCTGCCTCTTTAATGGTTACATTTACTTATCATTAATTGTTAATAACTAGTTGAAAACAGCATAGACTGCTAGCAACTTTGCCTCTTACAATGTCTTTTTTTTTTATTGATATTATACTGTTTCTCATGCAGTAGAACTTCTCACACACAAGAGAAAGATGACGTGTGTGAATTTGCAATTCTGAGATACTGAAATGGTTTCCCAGCCATAGTATCGGTATAATACCACACGTAGGATGCAGCCTGTTCAAAGTGGTGTGTGAATGCTGCTCACAGCTACGCTTTGCATGCACAGGGCAGGGGGTTGTTGCTACTAATCGATGAATGAATTAGTCTGGGGAGCGTACAATGCAGTGTACGGTGTCTGTTGTCTGAATTTTCCAGTTGTTGCTGTTTAGGACACACTTTTGAGGCCTGATTTTTCTGCTTGGTGATAGCTCATTTGCGTAATGTTAATCTCCTTTTAGACAAAACAGGAGGAAAGAAGTTCTCTAAGGAGTTTGAAGAAGCAAGTTCAAAGCTGGAAGAATTTGTAAATGGTTTAGACAAGCAAGTGAAGAATGGTCCCTCGCTAACTGAAGCTCTGGAGAATGCTGGTATATTTTATGAAGCACAGTATAAAGAAGTCAAGGTGGTAGCAAATGTAAGCATGCTTTTCCTTAACGAGCATCTGATAGGTACATCGTTACCTCTGTGGGGCAATGATATGCTCATGGATTRTGGAAGTCTATTAAATTTGGGGGCTTGGATTTGTGTTATAAGCTTAGATGTTCTGAAATGCCTCCTCTCACATAGATTGACGTTTGGCTATGCTTTGTTAAGTGTATTGGAGTCTAAAAAATACATCATCTGTGTATTCTGAAATGAAGAAGAAAAAAATTTCTATGTGTGATATGTGCGATCGTTGTACAAATAGTTTAAAAAGAGAACAGAGGTGAGATGTCAGGCAAGAAAACAAGACGCTATAAAAATTAATGGGTCAGAAACTTGGTTCTGATCTTTTATTTTCATGGAATTTTGTAGTCTCTGCATTTTTAAAGGGGAGAAAAATTACAGCCTATCAAATCCTAAACTGGAAACCACACAAGTTGTGATAATACCAGTAGGCAATCTAGATTAACAAACTGAGAAACAATCTGTAAAGCATTATATAAAAAAAAAACAAAAAGCAAAACAAACCAGGAACAAAAACCAAACCAGTAGCCTATTTGTTGGACAAGGCTCTTTCCTGAAAATTGTGTTAAGTCGCTGGAAAAAGCTATCATCTTCACCTGTGTTTTTTTTCATGGGCCTTGCAAGTCAGACTTGCAAGTCAGACTGAAAAGCTTAGTTCTTGCTGCAAAGTTCTTACTGCAGGGTAGAGATAATTGGGAATTGAAATGGTTTTCCAAAGATGTGTGCTACTCTTGTTATGGAAATAATTGAGGCGTGTTATCTTCCTATAAAAGATACTCAGTTAAATGTCCTTTCTTTGCTAGGCTTATAAAACATTTGCTAATAGAGTGAGCAATCTAAAGAAAAAGCTGGATCAATTGAAAGCAACGCTTCCTGATCCAGAAGAGTCTCCTGTCCCTTCTCCAAGTATGGATGCGCCATCTCCAACGGGCTCCGAGTCCCCTTTCCAGGGAATGGGCGAGGAAGATGGCTCACGGTCTCCAGTTGTTGGAAGCCGCAAGACGGTATCTCCAGAGCCTGTGACAGATAATCGGGATGTGGAGGACATGGAACTCTCAGATGTGGAAGATGATACGTCCAAAATTATTGGTATGTTCTGTGGCAGCAGCAGGGAAACAGGGTAATTGTTGTGTAGAYACTATATCTAAGCAAAACGGCCTTGATGAGCTTCGTTTGGGATGTAGAGCATGTGCAGAACCCGGGTCTGGGCTGTGGATGTTACACTCAGGTTTCCTTCTCCTACACCAGTCCTCCAACCCAAGCCGGGAAGTCATGATCTGGTTGTGATTATTCCCATCTCCCAAAGCGCTCATAAAAATGCTTTTTACATAGCCTAGTGGGAATCAGTCTTTACCTCCCTAATGAGGATCGTGTTGAAAATCCTGTACTGCTTAATCCTAAATAATCCTGTGGGGATAGATTGACAGTTCTGGTTTTGTTCTCTCCCTCTCTGATGTAGTGGAAGAGAGGAAGGAGAAACAGGCTGCTCCAGCCTCAGCACCTGTGAAGACTGAAAGTGTCCCCAAAGTGGTGCCGTCTACTGCTGCAATAGGCACAACTTCTGTGACTGTGACAACACCTGCCCAGACTCCTGTAACTCCTCCAACTCCTAAGGCAGTGAACACGGCGCCTGTTCCTCCGTCGCCAGCGCTTGCTTTGCCGAACCTCGCCAACGTTGACCTGGCAAAGATCAGCTCCATTCTTAGTAGTTTAACTTCTGTTATGAAAAATACAGGTGAGTGCTGAAAAGTTACTTGCGCAGGTGTTTGGCTTTGAAGAACTAATAGTGCGGTCGTGTTAGTTTTGTAATCTTCTAAAGCTAAATTGTCTCAGACTAAGTGTGAATGATTTATTAAAGATCTGGMTAAGTCTTTCTGATGCGCTAGACTGTCTTGCTTCGTGAGCCTCTCCTTGTTCACACCTTACTGGAGCTCTGCTGCAGCTGTATCTGTTGAAAACTTAAGCCAAAACAGCTTACGTTAACAAAGCAACATGTGTACGCTTCCATCCTAGGTGTCAGTCCTGCATCAAGACCGTCTCCGGGAATACCGACAAGCCCAACAACTCTTACTGGCGGCTTGAAGACTCCTGTCATGGGGACTCCATCTGCTCCTTCAAATCCTTTGGCAAATATTCTCTCCAAGGTTGAAATAACTCCTGAAAGTATTTTGTCTGCTCTCTCCAAAACCCAGACACAGACTGCACCAGCATTGCAAGGTACTAGAGTGAATTTTGAGCAARCGGCCAGCTGTGTGTTTGATGGCAGTGTCAGTATCGAAACATCCTATTGGGCAAGTCCTAAGACAAAAATGAAGAGAGAAAAACTTATATGCTACATTTCTGGGGTATTGGCCAGTCAGTTTTTATCACTTTCCCATACATCTTGATGTTTTTGAAATAACCTAAGAGTTATTTCAAGGGAAATAACCTAAGGGACCCCTGGCTCRCTGGGACACCATCTTGGAATATCCTATACTTGCTTTACTTTGACTCAAATTTTATCCCTTGATAAGCAAATGGTGTTAACATACCAGGCTGCTTTACTTCTTACTGTATATGTTGAAGTCTGACATTTCATGGAAGGATGCTGAACATGACAGGAGACCAAGTGAAGTCTTCGTGGTATCTTTATGCTTCTGAGARAGTTTTTTCTAGAGGCTAGAGCAGAAGACTTTTCAAAGATGCTGTTCCTGTTGCTGTGAACRTGCATGTATGACCCTGGCTAACAGTGCAATGTGTATGCCTGACAGTATACCTGGCTACAAAGCCAGGATGAGTATTACTTAATTAATGCGGGCGTATGTTGTGATTTATAATTGTAGGTTAATCTGAGGCTCTGGCAAAAGTTCGAACCTCTGTAGGTGYAAATTAGTATTTATATTAACGTGGCAAAATCTAGTCATTTTGCTGGCTAAAGCATCGAATAGTTTTAAGGAGTAACACTGTAATACTAATACAAAAACCTTTCTCTTGACAGTGGTTCTAATTGTTTTGCCTCTTATCGGGATATCTGAATGCAGCATTTTTTTTTCCAGGTTTGTCATCCTTACTTCAGAGTGTTGCTGGAAAYACAGTTCAGTCGAGTGAAACTGCATCACAGAGCACTTCAGCGTCACCAGCCAACACAACTGTCCCTTGCATGAAGGGGAGGAATATTCCTTCCAATACTCAGCCCTTTATATCTAAAAATTTTGGTTATTCTCCAAACTCATCTACTGCTGAGGTTTCTTCGACTTCAGTTAATAAGGCTCCCATTGGACATACCCCAGGGCTTTCAAGTTCTAGTTTTAAGCCGCCAACAAATTCCCTGGGATTTTCCAGTTCCCATCCTACCAGTCCTTCTTCCCTTCTACCAACAGAGACTTCAATGAGTCAATCCTCTGAAATTTCAAAGGCAAAGCTGGAATCAGAACCTCCCTCTCCAAGCCTGGAAATGAAGATACACAATTTCTTGAAGGGAAATCCCGGCTTCAGTGGTCTAAACTTGAATATTCCAATTTTAAGCAGCTTAGGGTCCAACATTGCAACAGAAAGTCATTCGTCTGACTTTCAGCGTGGTCCYACTAGCACTTCTATGGACAATGTGGATGGAACGCCAGTTCGCGATGAGCGAAGCGGGACGCCCACCCAAGATGAGATGATGGATAAGCCAACGTCGAGTAATGTTGACACTATCTCTTTGCTGTCAAAAATCATGAGCCCTGGTTCTTCTACTCCCAGTAGCACAAGATCACCTCTTCAGAGTAGAGAYGACGGCTATTCCCAAGAACTTTCTAATTCTGTACACACCTACCGGCCTTTCAGCCTAGGCAGAGATTCTCCAGCCAGCATGTATAAGCAATCTGCAGACAGCATGGAAATACCCTCATCTCTAATGGACTCCTCTCAGGAGAAGTTTTATCCAGACACGTCTTTTCAGGAGGACGAAGATTACCGTGACTTTGATTACTCTGGGCCGCCGCCATCTGCCATGTTAAACCTAGAGAAGAAGCCCGCAAAGTCCATTTTGAAATCGAGTAAACTATCCGAAGCTACAGAGTACCAGCCGGTTCTGTCTAGTTACAGTCAAAGATCGCAGGAGTTTAGTGTGAAGTCGTCTTTTCCTCAGTCTATGAGGTCTATTCTTGATCAGAGCGAGAGCTGTGACCCCCTGTCGTCATCTCCAGGGATGTATGGAAGCTACGGCCTCAGGGGAAATGACTCCACTTCGGATGGCTCCCCTTCGCCTAGTAAGAATGATGTTTTTTTCGCACCAGACTCCAATCATAATAATTTATCCAAATCTGTGGTGCACTCTGGCTTGTCACAGAAGCAATATCCAGACTCGCCCCATTCAATCTCCCACAGGTCGCTTTTCTCTTCTCAAAACACTCTCTCCAACCCTGCGGGCAGAGCGCCTACGTCAAGCGTGGAGAAGTCGCTAGGTTCTTCCATTTCTGCCACGTCAACAATCGAGTTCAAGAACATGCTCAAGAACGCGTCTCGTAAGCCCTCCGAGGAAAAGCATTTTAGCCAGATTCCCAAAAGCAGCTCCAGCGAAGGGGTTAGCTTGTCTAGCCACAGCCAAACTGGAATTTCCAAGGGAGAACAGCAGCAGCAAGAGGAGCATTACCGTATAGAAACTAGGGTGTCGTCGTCCTGCTTAGACTTGCCCGACAGCACTGAAGAAAAAGGAGCCCCCATAGAAACGCTGGGCTATCATAACGCGTCTAGCCGGGGAATGTCAGGAGAGCCGATTCAGACCGTAGAGTCCATAAGAGTTCTCGGGAAAGGAAATAGAGGACACGGGCGAGAGGCGAGCAGAGCGGGGTGGTTTGAGATAAGCAACACAGGTAGCGCTTTTGATAACGGGCCCTCGAGCGCCTCCGAGCTGCCCAGCATGGGCAGCGGCGGTGGGATCGCCGGCTTCCAAGCGCAGTACAAGGAGCACGTGCCGCCCTTTCAGGAGAGCGTAAACAATTTCCGAACCAATAATTTCAGCCCTGCTTTCGAGCATCACATACCGCCTCCTATCGCGCCTCCTYCCATAGAGCACGGGACTCCTTTTCAGAGGGATCAAGTCGGTGCGCCCTCCGGGCCCCCGTCCGCTCCGCCCAAGGATCACGGAAGCCTTTTCCCTAGGGATCACTCGGTTCCTCCGCACATGCCATCCGTGGATCACACTAACCCTTTCTCGAAGGAAACATCCGCTCCGCTCTCCTTGCCGCACGGCGTGCCCCCTCCTCCCGCCGTGGAGCACGGTGGGGTCCCTTTCCCCGCTCCTCCTCCCCCTCCCGTGCCCGGGGAGCATCCCGGCGTCCCCTTCCCCACCCAGCCGCCGCCGGCCGGCGAGCACGGCGGCGTGCCCTTCCCCGCCCCGGCCCTCCCCGTGGAGCACGGCGGCGCCGGTGGCAGCGGCGGCGGCAGCGGCGGCGGCGCCTTTTCCAAGGAGCACGGTACTCTTCACCAAGGGACGCTAAAAGAGCATTTTACCGTGCACTCGGGCCCCCGGGAGCACGCGGCCCCGGCGCAGCGCGACCACGGCGGGCCGCCCCTCGGCCGCGTGCGCGACAGCGTGGGCCTCGGCTCCCTGCCGCGCGAGCAGCTGGGGCCCTCCCGCAGCGTCACCCCCGTCGGCCCCGCTCACAGAGACGGCGTCAACCGGAGCGGCATGATGATTAGGAACCCGCGACCAGACTTTAGGCCTAGGGAACCTTTTATGAACAGGGACCCGTTTCACAACTTAAAAAGGCCCCGGCCGCCTTTCGGAAGGGGCTCTCCGTTCTTTGCACCAAAACGCCCGTTCTTCCCTCCCAGGTACTGAAGCAGACACCCATCTCTTTAAGTGAAGGTATTGGGACGTTCTAGAGAGCAGTGGAGTAGCGCTTTCACTTGGTTTTTTTGGGGTTTCTTTTTGTTTTTTTTGGTGTTTTTTTTCCCTAAAGAGCCCCCCGTAACGTTTTTCTAAATTAAATGTTCCGTACTTTTTGGTCGTTCATCTTCTAAGCCACCCACTTGGCGTAAGAACTAGGAAAAAAAGGAGGAAAAAAAAAAAAGTTTTAACAAAAATGAAATTTCCGAAGAGTATCGCTGTTGAAATAAAACTTCCAGTAGTAGTTTAAAGAAAAAGGAAAAAAAAAAAAAAGAGATCAAATGCGCGATGTTGGGATGTCATTTTAGCTGATCACCAAATTGCTTTGCCTCRCGAGTCCTCTGAACCTGTGATAGATTTGAAAAAGAAAAAAAAAACAAAGGTGGGGGAAGGAACTCTGCTACTATTAAGGAAGAATTAAGGGTCCAAGCGTTTTCTATGGTGATAGAAATATTAACCCTTCCTGTGCCTTTCTGTTTGGATTAACCGGTCGCTCCCTTCCTGCGGCGCTGCGGGCACGACGGCCGCCTTGCTCGGCTCTTTCCAGCTCGCTGATAGAGGGGGAGGGCAGGCCGCCGCCATTCGCTCCTTCATCGCTTCTGTGTGTCCAAAAAAAAGCAAAAAAAGGCAAAAAAAAAAAAATCTCYGCTCTTCGTGGCTGACCGTGTACAGTTTTCGCCCCCAGGAACCTTGAACTTTTGCGTTTGGTTTCGGGAAAACGGTCTCTAGCGCCTGCGTGCTCCCTAGCTCCGGTTCAGTTCTCTGCCTTGGAAAGACGAGGGAATGATTAACCGGCTTCGGGCTATAACCGAACGGATGCAAGGCCGCGCGTTTCTCGTACGGACGCGTGTTCGAAGCGCCCGTCGCTCTCGCGGCGCGCGGCTCGCAGCAGTTTTCTCTTTCTTGTCTCTTCGCCGTAGAGCTTAACCACGTTTGGAAAGAAAAAACAAAAAAAGCCCCCCCGTTGTTTGTTTTTAACCTGGGAACACTGTTGACTTTATATATGTGTATATATATAATCGCTTTTTAATTACATCTTTTTGATCGTTCGAAACTCGCAGACTGTGTAAGATGAGAGAGAGAACCTGCATGCAGAGAAATGGAAACGATGCCTAGAGTCCTCCTCCTCCTCCTCCTCCTCCTCCTCCTCGCGTGCTCCCATAACGACGTCTCTGCAGCCGTGTGCACGGGGGACTTTTATATGAAGTTGGAATTTTACTTGATTCTTTTTTTTTGTTTTGTTGGTTTTTTTTTTTTTAGTTAGTAGAATACATCATATATGTTTGATAAAGGTGTAGGGTAAATATCTATATAAAAATTACAAAATGAGAACATGGCAGATGACTTCTTTGTCGCGTGTGCTTGGGCTGTGTTTTATTTAATATATATGACGTGTTTGTACACATGAGGAAGCGGTTGAAAGGTTGTGAGGGTCAATTTTACTGATTTTTTTGTTTCGTTTCGTTTCGGTTTGGTTTCAATCCTTTTCCTGCCTCCCTCCCTCYGCCCGCAGCGCGTGTCCCCGCGGCGTCGCGGCCCCCAGCAGGTGTCAGTGCCGGCTCCGTGGCCGCGGGCCGTTTCGGGCCGGGGGGGACTTTCCTGCGATATCGCGCAGCRTGCATGTAAAACTCATGCAGACGGCACGGAAATGATTTCCCGGCGCGTATAACCGTGTCCGTCTTCCCCCCCTCCTCGTTTCCGTTCCGTACGGATACAGCAGCTCCTTCGGGCGAGCCGGCGCCGCGGTTCCCGCGATGGCAGCGCTCGCGCGCCCGGCGCCGTCGAGGGTGGCTCGGCGAACGGAGCGAGACGCTTGGGGGATCGGCGCGGAGCGCGGAAGGAGAAGCCGGCRGAGGCTGCGCGCGGGGGGAAGCCCGTTCCCTTTCTCCGCGTCCCCCCCGACGTGGAAACGCTCCGCTCGYGCCGTGGCGGATGGTGGTTTTTTTTCCTGGTGCCCGATGTTAGAGGTTAGGAAACGCTAAAGGTTTCGTCGGCTTGTGTGTGCGTCGGGAGCCGTAACGCGGCTTCGCCCGGCTCCTTTTGCTCTTACCGGAGCGATGGAACGAGGCTCTCGCCGGCGTCGAGCGTCGAGCTCCGGCATTCCCGTTAATCCTTCAGCCTCGGAGGGACTGTTGCGGAGAACCGCTGATTCGAGGACGATGCGCCGGAGGGGGCGAAGGGCCCCGGAGGTTCCCGCGCAAGGAGAGGGAGCCGCTTCTCGCCTAAAAACCCCGCGTTTCCCTCTAGCTGAAAGAATGTGAACGATATTTTGCTGCTGCTCTTGCCGAACGCCGTGATTTCCGAGGAAAGGAAGATTGGAATAGGATGGCATGTCGCCGGCTAAGAACTGCTGCTCTCCGGACGGCATCCGGCACCCGGGGAGCCGCTCCCGTGCTCTCGGAGGTGGCTTTTTGAGGTAACTCGAAAAGTAAAAGGACTTGGCAAATAAAGGAAACCCTACTGTTAAAAAAGAAAAAAAAAAAAAAGGACAAAAAAAAAATACATATTTTAATGGTGGAAGCTCCATGTTTTTCTGTTTAGAGGTTTTTCATTTTATTCTGTGCTGTTACTTTAACCGAAAATGTCTACAGTAACTGAAGACGCAACTGTACATATGTAAAAAYGACACGACCGATTTCTGGACATGAAGGCGTTTCTGCGTTGTTTTTCCCCCCTCTCCCTTCCCCTTCCCGCCGTGTCTGTGATCGAAATTCCCTAACCATGCTTTAACTTTTGTATTTCACCTTATAAGGCGGAAAACAAACAAACAAAAAAAACCCAACCACCACCACCGAGAAATAAAACGTGTATTTTTAAATAAAGCCTGAAACGGTGTGTCTCGTGAAGGACGTAGCTTCGCAAGGAGGAAAAGCAGCCGGTTGCAGGCGGCCTTCCCGCTTCCCTTTCCGGCCTCCCCGGATCCCGGAGGGAGCGGGAACGGCGGCGCCTCGTAGCGAGTCGGGTGGCGACGGCGATAGTTTCTCATTTCTTTCTTTTTTTTCGGGGCTCGCCGGTGCCTCCCCGGAATTGCGGCGCCGACGGGGCTCCGCGCTCTTAAACCCATTTAGCGGCGCCGAGGATTCGTTCAGGTTTGCGAAGCCTGGTTCGAGAATGTGAATAATGTTAATTTTATTATTATTATTATTATTATTTTTTAATCCTGCAGAATAAATGATCGTATTCTGAAGCTGATGATTCGAGAGTAAGCTGCAGTGCTGTTGTTGCAAAACTGCTGTAAATATCTCCTGCTTCCTTCTTTTTCTTCTTTTTCCCCCTCTTTTTCTCTCTTCCTTTCCTGTGCCTGTTTAAGATAAATCGGATGTGTTGGATTCGCTATTCTCAAGCGGTCGGTGGGGAGGAGGCGAACGCGCGAGAGGGGAAGCGACGCTGAAGCCGCAGCTCCTTCCCGAAATGTGTATTAATCCATTTAATAAAACGACTAGTCCTGCTGTTTTCACACTCGTTTTTACCTGCCGCTTCCGCCAGAGCGCACGGAGCGCACGCGCTCGCCCGGCAGCCGGGAAGACCCAGCGGCCGGGCCGACGACGGAAGACGGAGCGGTTTGTCCCAATCCCTTGGGGTTTTTCCTCCCTCCTGCGCTGGGAAGCGGCCGCCGGCGCTTCGGGGGCCTTGGACGCTTTCATACCTTTGCGGCTTTTTTTTTTTTGGCTCTTTATGCTGTTTTGGCTCTTTATTATTATTATTTTTTCCCCCCTTCTCCTCGTTTTTCCCTCGGTCGGATCATGAAAACAGGCTGCGCCAGGGGGGTTTTGCTCCCCGGCGCCGGGAAGACGCGGAAGCTCTCGGGCGCCCAGGTGGTGCCGGCGGGAAGGATCCCGCGCGCGTCCCGTCTTTGCGCCTCCCCGCCGGGCGCGAAACGGCCCCGGAACGGGAGCTCGGCGTCCCGATTCCCCTTAACGAAGCCGCCTCCGTTCGCCCCTCGCGTCTCGGAGCGGCGTCGCGCTGCAAAAAGGCTCCGGGCGAAGGGGCCGAGCGCCCGCGGGACCCGCTGGGGCCAAAGCCCGGTAGAAACGGGTGCGATTTGCTCAAATTGGGGAAAAAGAGAAAAAAACGCGCACGGCGGAAACGGGTCGCTGGGCCGGAGCCGTCCCCGTGGCCCAGGGGAAGCTGCCGGCAGGGCTTTTTTGGGGCCAAACTTTGCCATTTTTCCTTTTTTTTTTCCCCCTCCTCCTCCCTGCAATTGCGATTTTTGCTCCCGGGAGCAAAAGCGCCGCAGGACTCGCGGCAGCCGGCCTCAAAACCGGCGTTTTTGGCAAAATACCGTATTGCCGGGCTTGGAGCGGGGTCGGAGCCTGCTTTTCCATATTTTCTCCCGACTAACCCGCGCTTAACCGAGCCGCCGAGGGAAACTTCCGCCGGCTTCGGCTGCTCAGAGGCAAATGCCTGCAGTCCTGGGGCTGCAAATTTTGGGAATATCCCAACTCCCGCATTCCCAGGGCTGCAAATTTTGGGAATATCCCAGCTCCCRCGTTCCCRGGGCTGCAAATTTTGGGAATATCCCAATATCCCGAAACGCCGGGGTGCTTTTGTCCCCTCCGCTCGTCTAAGCTGTCCCCTCGCTTGTGTTTTCCCAGGCCGGAGCCACTCGCCCCAGACTCGACCGGCGTTTCGGCGATGACGGGACTCTCCGGCCGCGCTCAGCTTCGTGGGAGGCGCTGGAGCCGGGAGGTGAGCGGGGCAGCTCGGAGCAGGGGGAGAAGCATTGGGAAACGTCCTATGGATAATTTGCTGTTTTTTTCCCCCCCCCAAAGGGYTGGGCAGTGAAGGGYGCCAGGTTCGGCTTCCCGCGCCGGGCGGCCGTTCCCGCTTGGATATCCAGTCGGATGCGTTAAACGGGAAAGAGCCGAGCCGGACCCGCTGGGACCATGGCACGTCCCGGCGTCGCYGCAGGCCCTGCAACTCTGCGACCCCCCGCTAAAAAAAAACCACCAAAAAAAACCAAAACCCCCGTTGCACCGAGTGACTCGCAGTGATTCAAAGGCGGCAGGAGGAAGCGCGAAGTTCTTGGGAAAAAGGCTGCGCTTGGGGGCGGTTCCCGGGCCGCCTTCCCGGCCCGCTGGGCGCCCAGCGCCGGGGTGGTTTTCCTTAGGGCGGGCGGCTGCTTCCCGAGCGGGAAAAAAGCGGGGAGGGAGCCCCGGCCGCTCTTCCTCCCCCCCCCCTCTTCTTCCTCTCCCCTCGCCCCGCGGGTCGCTCGTCCCCCAAAGCTGGCGCGTCCCACGTCGCCCCCGTCTGGCACGTCCGCCCCGCCGGGGGAGGGGCCCAGGCGTCCGGGGGAGGGGCCCAGGCGTCCGGCCCGGCG
>NW_020450953.1:13588-15826 GCF_003343035.1 Apteryx rowi | reverse complement strand
CGCAATGACCCCCCTTGACCCTGCTGCCGCTATGCCAATGGGGAGGGGGCCCAGGCGTCCTGGTCCCCCTGCTGCCACCGTGCCAACAGGGAGGGGGCCCAGGCGTCCTGGCCCTCCTTGACCCCGCTGCACCATGCCAATGGGGAGGGGGCCCAGGCGTCCTGGCCCCCGCGCTGACCCCGATCCCCCCCCCCCGCAGGCTGGCGGCCCCGCGGCCCACGTCGCCGAGCACCTCCGCGTCTTCGAGCGGCTGAAGGCGGCGGCGGAGCAGCGGCAGCACCCGGAGCCTCCCGACCGGCCCATCCTCATCTCCCTGCCCGACGGCTCCCGCCTGCCCGGCCAGGCCCTGCGGACCACGCCRCGCCACGTGGCCGCGCAGCTCGGGTAGGCGACGGGGACGGGGACAGGGACACCGCCGCGCCGGGGCTCCACGCTGCCACCGCCGCCGACCCTCGTCGTGTCCCCGCAGCGCCCGGGCGGCCCTGGTGGCCCGCGTGGACGGGACCCTGCACGACCTCGACCGGCCCCTGCGCGGCGACGCCGCCCTCGAGCTCCTCGACTTCGACGCCCCGGAGGGCCGGGCGGTGAGKGCCGGACGGGGACGCGGACGCCACCGGGGACGCGGGGGGACGGCGCGGTGACACCGTCCCCCCGACGTCCCCCCCCCCGCAGGCTTTCTGGCGCTCGGGCGCCCGCGTCCTGGCCGCCGCGGCCGAGCAGTTTTACGGGGCCCCGCTGTGCGGCGCCGGCGCCACCGAGAGCGGCTTCTTCTGCGACCTGCACCTGGAGGGCAGGTAGGACCGGGGCCGTCCGTCCGTCCATCCGTCCGTCTATCCGCACGGGCACGGGGTCCCTCTCCGGGGGCTCTTTCCCCCCCGAAATGTCACCGCGCGCCCCCGGGGCAGGACGGTGCAGCGCGAYGAGCTGCCGGCGCTGGAGGAAGCCTGCAGAGCCTTCGCCCGAGCCCGGCATCCCTTCGAGCGGCTGGAGGTGACGCGGGAGCAGCTGCTGGAGCTGTTTAAGGTGAGAAAGGTGCTCGGGAGCCAGGGGGGATCGGGGGCCGAACGCCCTCGGTTTGCATCCGGGGGGATTCGGGACCCTTCGCGTCCTCGGCCCCCGGGTTCGGAGCGGGACGTCGCCGACCGGCCGCTTCGCTGCCGCCCAAGCACAACAGGTTCGTGCTGAGCCGGATCGAGGAGGAGGCGACGGCGGAGACGGCGACGGTGTACAGGTGAGCGCGGCGTGCCGGCGGCGCCTGCCCTCGGCCGCCTCCGCCTCCGTCCCGGCGTCCGTCCGGGCTGTCCGTCCCGCGCCAACTCCGCGCCGCTCTGCCCGCAGGTGCGGGACGCTGGTCGACCTCTGCCGCGGCCCCCACATCCCGCACACGGGGCTCATCCGAGCCCTGCGCCTCCTCACGGTAGGTGCGGCCGGGCCAGGATTCGTGCCGCCGGCCTTCGCCCCGGGAGTCGCTCCCGGCCGGAGCCCGGGCTCCCGCTCACCCTCCCTCTGCCGCCCGCCCCGGCCAGAGCTCGGCTGCTTTCTGGAGGGGGGACCCGGCGCGGGAGTCGCTGCAGCGGATCGCCGGTGTCGCCTTCCCCAGCGCCGAGCTCCTGGCCGAGTGGGAGCAAGCCCAGGAAGCGGCGGTGAGCCGGGATCACCGCCGCATCGGCCGGGTGAGTCCCGATCCATCCCGGYGCTGGAGCTGGCCACGCTTCTGGGCTGGATTTAGGCATCCCAAATGCGGAGGGACCGTTATCCTGGGGGAAAAACCCCACCTGGGCCCGGAGACCCTCACGGTGATGGATTTTGCCTTTTCCCCCCTAGGATCAGGAGCTGTTTTTCTTCCATAAGTTGAGTCCCGGCAGCTGCTTCTTCCTGCCCCGCGGCGCCCACATCTACAACACCCTCGTGGACTTCATCAAGGTACCGGGAGCGGGGGGGGGGGGATCCCGATGCCCGGGGCTCGCTCGGCCTCCCTGCCCTCGCTCGGCTCCTCCCGGGGAGGAGAAAACCGGGATCGAGTGGGTCTCCGTGCCCTCGAGTCCCCTCGCAGCCGGGGGTCCGGACGCCGAGGCGGTGCCGGGATGGGGGTGGCGGCGGCGGCGGCGCTCCCTCGCCGGCGCCCTGCGGGCGTTTACCCGGTTCCCGCGCGGTTTCGGCCCCCGCCTTGGCTCCGGCCCAGGCGGAACCGATGTTTTTCCCCATATCTCAGCGGCTTGCTCACTCCAGGAAAAAAAA
>NW_020450953.1:9995-12818 GCF_003343035.1 Apteryx rowi | reverse complement strand
AAAAGCAGAACCCTCCAAATGCAAAACCCCCAAATGCAAACCCCAAAAAAGCAGAACCCTCCAAATGCAAAACCCCCAAATGCAAACCCCAAAAAAGCAGAACCCTCCAAATGCAAACCCTCCAAATGCAAAAACCTCCCAAATGCAGGTCCCCGAAATGCAGAACCCCCCGAAATGCAGAACCCCCTGAAATGCAGAACCCCCAATACACCCTCCAAAATGCAGAACCCCAAAAAATGCAGAACCCCGAAATGCAACCCCCCCAAAATGCAGAACCCCAAAAAATGCAGAACACCCGAATGCAGAACCCCGCCGCCCGCTTCCAGCCCCGGGCGGGGGGCCGCCGCTGCCCGTTTGCCGACCTTCTCCCCCTTTTTTTTTTTCCCCCCCCCTCGCTTCCCGCCGGGAGCAGCCTGATGTTCGCCCACCGGCCGCGCTCGTGGCGCGAGCTGCCGCTGCGGCTGGCCGACTTCGGCGCGCTGCACCGCAACGAGCCCTCGGGCGCCCTGGCGGGGCTGACGCGGCTGCGGCGCTTCCAGCAGGACGATGCCCACATCTTCTGCACCCTGGCGCAGGTGAGCGCCGCGGCTCCCGCTCCCGTCCCCGCGTCCGTCCCTGCTCCCCTTCCCGCGCTCCCGCTCACGCCCCCGCTCCCCTTCCCGCAGCTGGAAAGCGAGATCGGCGGCTGCCTGGACTTCGTGCGCGCCGTCTACGCCGTGCTGGGCTTCTCCTTCCACTTCGCCCTCTCCACCCGCCCGTCCCGCTTTTTGGGCGACGCCGGCACGTGGGACCGAGCCGAGCAGGTGGGGGGCAGCTCCCGGATCGCCCGCTCGATCCCGCCGTCCGGTGGCGTCACGTCCGTCCCCTGCCACCACCACCTTTTTGCCCCCCCCATGTAGCAGCTGGAAAAGAGCCTCCGGGATTTCGGGCAGCCCTGGGAGCTGAACGCGGGCGACGGAGCCTTCTACGGCCCCAAGGTGAGCGGGCGGCACCGGCTCCCGGCCTCGGTTTCCCCTCCGCGTGCCGCCGCCGCCGCCGGGCCGCGCGAGCAAGGAAAACGGGAACTCGCTCCCGACTCAGGCTCCTCGCCGCGGCTCTCTTGCAGATCGACATCCAGATCCGGGATGCGCTGGGCCGCTACCACCAGTGCGCCACCATCCAGCTGGATTTCCAGATGCCGGAGCGCTTCGGGCTGGCGTACGCCAGGTGGGGCAGGAGCAGCGGGGGGCGGATCGCGGCGGGCGAACCGCGGCGCCCGGCTCCTCTCCCACCGCATCCTTTTTTTTTCCTCCCCCCCGTCCCCTGCAGCCGGGACGGCGGCGCGGCGGAGCGGCCGGTGCTGATCCACCGGGCGGTGCTGGGCTCCGTGGAGCGGATGCTGGCCGTGCTGGCCGAGAGCTGCGGCGGCAAGTGGTGAGCGGGGAGCCGGCGGCTCGGCACGGCTCGGCACGGCACCGGGATCCCCCCCCCCTTCCGCTGATCCGCCGCGCCGCCCCGCAGGCCGTTCTGGCTCTCGCCCATGCAGGCCATGGTGATCCCGCTGGGACCCGACGTGGAGGGCTACGCGCTCCGGGTGGGTGTCCGTGTCCCGCTGTGTCCTTCCCTTCTCTCCAGCACCGCGGCTCCGTGCTCCTCACCGGCCGTTTTCCCACCCTCCCGGCAGGTCCGGGATGCGCTGCGCCGGGACGGCTTCGCCGCCGACGTGGACACGGATGCCGGCGCCACGCTGAGCCGCAAGATCCGCCAGGCGCAGCTGGCTCAGTACAACTTCCAGCTGGGTGAGAGCCGGGGGGGGGGTTGGGATGCTGCGTCCCCCCCCTTGCTGCCACCTCCCATCCCGGGCTCTGCTTGGAGCGAGGATGCGGGAGGTGCCGCCGGCTCACCGGCCCCGCGGCGCCGCTTGAGTCAGTTGCTCCTGGCCTCCCGCCTGCAGCCGGCTCCTGGCCTGGGAACGGGGCTGACGGGCAGGGAAAATCCCCGGGAGCGAGGGAGGGCAAGCCACCCCCGGCTTCCCGGGAACGGGGCTCTGAGCTCGGCTGGTTACGGAAACGTGTGGGGTCCAYGCGATCTGACGGCACCTGGCCGGAAGGGATTAGGCCCCGGGCGCATTCCTGCGGGTTCCTTCATCAGCACGCGGGAATGAACCGGTTCCCGGCAAGGAAGGTGCCCTGGCTGCACGCAGGTGCACGTGCATGCGCCACGGGGGTGCAAGCATGCATGCATGCAACGCCGTGGGTGCAAGTATGCTTGCACGGCGTGGGTGCATGCGTGTGTGCACAGCAYGGGTGCATGCATGCACAACGCGGGTGCAAGCGTGCGTGCACGCTGTGGGTGCGTGCATGCATGCACGACGTGGGTGGGTGCATGCACGCTGCGGGTGCAAGGGTGCATGCATGACGGTGCGTGCGTGCACGACGTGGGTGGGTGCATGCACGCATGCTGTGGGTGCATGCATCTGTGCACGGCGCGGGTGCACGCATGCGTGCACGGCGCGGGACCCCCCCCCGGCAGCGCCTCTCTCCCCGCAGTGGTGGGCCCCAAGGAGCAGGCGGGCGGCACCGTCAGCGTCCGCACCCGGGACAACCGGCAGCTGGGCGAGCGGCAGCTGCCGGAGCTGCTGCGGCGCCTGCGGGAGCTGCGCGACGCCCGGCTCCCCGACGCCGAGGAGCGCTTCTGAGCCGCCGGGGGGGGGGCCGGGAGGCGCCAGGCAGCGGCCCCCCCCCGACCCCCCCCACTTGCAGCACATTAAAACGCTGGCAAACACCCCCCCGTGCCGTGCCGTGTTTGGGAAGCGCGAGCTGAGACCTGAGCAACTCGGTGCAT
>NW_020450953.1:7811-9281 GCF_003343035.1 Apteryx rowi | reverse complement strand
CCGCGACCACCGCGGGGGCCACCGGGTTGCCCGTGCCGGGAAGGGGGGACGTGACGCACCCCCGGGGGGGGTGGCGGAGGTTTGGGGGGGGACGGTTGTGAATCAGCCCCGCACGCAGGGATCCATCCGGGCCTCCGGGGTGGAGCCGAGCGGCAGGAAAACCGGGAAAGGGGAGACCGAAAGACAAACGAAACGGGGGCAAAAAAGGGGAAAAACCGGCTTTCTGCGGCCGGGCGGGCAGGGCGCCGGCGGCGACGTCAGCCGTGACTCAGCCGTGGGCCCCCGCGCCCGGCCCCGGCCCTTCATAAGGCGGCGAGGCCGGCGGGATCCCGGCACCGACGCCATGGCCGCCTTCCTCCTCCTCCTCCTCCTCCTCGTTGTGCCGCCGCTCCGCCTGGCCGCCGGTGAGACCCCCCCCTCTCCTCTGCGCACCCCGCGGCCCGGACGCCTGGGCCCCCAATGGGGCCCCAGCTTGGGGGGGGGGGTTAAGGGCGGCTCCGGGTTGTGGCGCCGGCCGGGACGGGTGGAACGAGTTGGTCGGGTCTCAGCGGGGGAAACTGAGGCCCGGCTGCGGGGAGTGACTCAGGGCTCCCTGCTTCCTCCTCCTCCTCCTCCTCCTCCTCGGGGGGTGGCGGTCGCCCCCCCGGGCCGCTCACCCCCTGTCCCCCCGTCCCCGTCCCTGTGCGCAGGCGACGGCGCGGAGGCGGCYGCGGGGCCCCGTGAGCCCCCGGCGCAGACGAGGCTGCTGCTGGGGCGGCTGGAGCTGGAGCAAGGTGAGCGCTGGCGGGGGGGGCGCGGGGACGGGCACACCGGGGACACCGGGGACACCTGGGACGGAGACACCAGGAGCAGGGACACTGGGGATGGAGACACCACAAACACCAGGAGCAGGGACACAGGGGACGGGGACACCAGGGACACCACAGATTACGACACCAGGGATGGGGACACGGGGGATGGGGACACTGGGATGCCAGGGACACTGGGGAGAGGGACATCGGGGACAGGGACATCAGGGATGGGGACACTAGGAATACTGGGGACACCAGGGGCAGGGACACCAGGGATGGGGACACTGGGGACAGGGACACCGGGGATGGGGACACTGGGGACACCAGGGACACCAGAGACAGGGACATGGGGGATGGGGACACCAGGGATGGGGACACTGGGGACACCGAGGACAACAGGGACAGGGACATCAGGGATGGGGACACCAGGTACACTGGGGACAGGGACACCAGGTACACCAGGGACATCAGGGATGGGAACGCCAGGTACACCAAGGATGGGGACACTGGGGACACCAGGAACACCAGGGGCAGGGACACTGGGGACACCAGAGCCAGGGGCTTGCAGGTCCGGGACCCCCCAGGACGGGATGCAGGGCCACATCCCCGGTGACAGCCTGCAGGGACGTGTCCCCCCCCAGCCAGGACAGGGGGCCACGTCCCCCCCCGTGTGATCCCC
>NW_020450953.1:0-1226 GCF_003343035.1 Apteryx rowi | reverse complement strand
CACTGGGACAGCAACCTGGAAGGCTTCCCGCCCGTCCGGCCCGGCACCGGCACCGATGACACCGGCACCGGGAGCGCGGCGGCACTGTGCCGCCTGGCCCGGCCCGCCGACGCCTTCGCCGACCTGCCGGACACTGGCTTCTCCCACCTGCAGCGGCAGGCGGACGCGCTGCTGCGCCTCGACGGGCGCCTCGCCGCCTGCTGCCGCCAGCCCCGGCCCCTGCCCTGCGCCCGGCAGGCGGTGAGTCCCCCGCTCCCGTCCCCGTCCCCATCCCGCCGCCATCCCGCTCCATCGTTCCTCCTTTCCTGCAGTGGGCGGAGGAGCTGGACGCCTTCTGCGAAGACGAGTTCAGGGTGAAAACCCGGCACTACCCCTGCTGCAAGTGGGACGGCGCCGAGCGGCAGCGCTGCTTCGAGGAGGACGCCGCGTACGCCGCTGCATCCGCTGCATCCGCTGCATCCGCTGCATCCACCGCATCCGCCGCTGCATCCGCCGCTCCGACCGCCGCGCTCCGCCCGGAGCCCTCGGCCGTGCCGGTGCCGCAGCTCGCCTTCCCGCCCGGCGAGCCCACGGACGCCAACATGGGCAACGTGTGCCGCCTGCGCCGCTTCCGGCCCGTCTACGGCGCCGACGCCTTCCCGCCGTCGGGTTTCGGCGGCGCCAGGAGGGAAGCGCGCGCCCTGGCCCGCCTGGAGGGCGACTACAAGGCGTGCTGCCGCGCCGGCGGCCTCGACTGCGCCCGCGCCGCCGTGAGTAGGGGGGGGCTGCGGTGCGCGGGGACGGGGGGGGCCCAGGCGTCCGGGCCGCCGCGCCGCTCACCCCCTCTTCCCCTCCTTCCTTCCCGCAGTGGCGCAAGGCGCTGGGGCGCTTCTGCGCGGAGGAAGGCGCCGTGAAGACGCGGCAGCACCGGTGCTGCCGCCGGGGTCCCGGCGAGGCGCGCTGGCGCTGCTTCGCCGCCGAAGCCCCCCACCCCGCCTACGACCGCGAGCTGCGCAACGTCAGCCTGGCTCGCCTGGGCCCCCCCCTGCTCGACGCCCTCTGCGGCCCCGCGCACCTCCTCACCAAGCAGTGAGTCGTCCTCGTCGTCGTCCCCCCCACCTCGGGGCCCAGGCGTCCGGGTCCCATCTCCCCCCCCAAGGATGTTCCTCCGGACCCCACATCCTGGCAGAGCCCAGAGGGGCCCAGGCATCCGGGCCTGTTCCCTCCTCAACCCCCCCCCCCAGATA
>NW_020450952.1:443452-472267 GCF_003343035.1 Apteryx rowi | reverse complement strand
AAGCCCACAGCTTCCAACAAGATCCTCAAGTTCTAGTCAGAGCCCAAACACTGCTGCGCAAACTGCTGCGTCTGTTCGCTGCCTCTGTTAGCTGCGCTCTCATATGCTGATAACGAAGTCATGCCCCTTTACTGCAGGCCCTGAAATAGCTGTATTTCTCCATTTCTATAATTTAGACAACATGACAAAATGCTGTAGGAATAGCAGTTAGGATTTCCTCTATTTGTAAAGCATCAAATGCACTGGGGGGCTCAGGAACAATTCTCGAGTATTGTTTCAATGTGTTTGAAAGTGTTTGAATTCACTGACTATTCTCAGCTATACAGGAACACACACGCATGCATACACAAACAGATCTTGAAGGAAATCAGAGCATCTGAAGTAAAAGGTTTACTTTACTCTGGGTGATCTCAGCTACATTATTTACACACAAAATCTCTTAGAGGGAACCATAAAAACACATCAAAGTGCAGTGACTTTCTTGTGCCCCTCCCTCTCAAGCTCTACAACAGATTTGCAGTTTATCTTCTCTTCCTGACCAGTCTTTTCCAGATCTCATAACAAAACAGAGTGAGTGAAAACTGAAACTTTTCAGGAAAAATGCTGTTGAATATTTCCTTTCAGAAACTGATTCTCTCATCTCTGCTGAGTTTTTCACATCTTTTCCCAGAATCTTTCAGACTTCTCTCTTTGTGCCCTGTAAGGGACTCCCTTAGGAGATGTATATGTACACAGGGATGATATCAAACCCTGTGCTTTGGAGCCTTGTGCTTTGGAAGCACCAGCTGGCTCTAAATGGTCATTTTTCCAAGTTGCTCCTCTCCTGAGCAGGGAGCAAGGTTGTTCACAGAACAACTGAGTGTGTACAGCAGGTGTCGTCCTTCAGAAACATCCTACGATGATCTGTTTATGGCACCTGCCACATCCTAGAAGCTTTGGATCTAACTGTATATATTTGGTCACAAAACGGGAGGAGGGCAGGACAGTTCTCCATGTTTGCTGAAACTTGTCCTGTGCACTAGCATCTGTACAGCAGAAATCAGGACTCAGGAAAGCCAATTTCTGTTCAACCATGGATTTCCTGCATGACCTTGAATAATTTGCTCCACCCCTCCACACCTCAGGTTGTTGCCAGTAAAATGGGCATCTTTAATGGGAAATAAGCATTTCACATTAAAGATTGGGTAGCAGTCAGCTGTTATGAAAATAGGGATTTCACAAGCACTCAGGCAGATAGAAATTTGTACATTCTCTATTTTGCCTTCTGGACTATCAGTGAACACAGTGCATGCAGAAGAGTAAGACTTTCCAGCACTTCAGTTCTTATGTGGGACACTCATGCTTGGGGTTTGGGGTTTAAGCAGTGACTGGATACTGGTTATCTACAGCAATTCACCAGAGCAGAAGATAGTGCCCAGGAAGAGGTGGAAGCATGAGTCAGGCTCCAGCGAGTCAGCCAGCATCCGGGGTGTGTGTGAATGTCTTGCTGTAATCACCTCTTTGTAAATTCTCAGCACCACTATGTCCCTTCCCAGATGAAGGGGAGGTGGAGAGATGATTGCTTCATTCTGTAAATCCAAAAAGTTCTTTGCTTTAACACATCTCATCTTACACAACTTAAAGAAGAACCACAATCTAGCCTGAATTTGAGAGTCCTTCCCTTCCTTTTTGTCATTCTCTCTACCTCTGTTTCTCAGGCTCTTGCCGAGTCTGACATGTCTCTTCCACGATACACCTACTGAAAGCTAACTTTTCATATTTCACAGGGACGCAAGACTCAGTGTTGTTCTGAGTTATACCTTCACCACAGCATGCCAGCTGTATTGGCTGCTGTACTTTTAAATTTCTGAATTACCCTTGAGTGTGCTTTGGCTATTTCCATCATKTTAAGGCCTCCTTTTTCCTTATGAGTCCACCTGGAAAATGACTATAAAGCTTACAAGCTTTAGGGGGCTTGTTTTCCAAAGTTCACTGCAGCTGTAGTTGTTTTTAAGAGAGTTTATCACTTTATCAGACATAAAGGATTTTGTTATAATTCTGCATACCCATATACCTGTTTAGATGAACCAAACAGTTTGTTTTGTGCAATAGCTGTTCAGGACAGGGTCTGTTAAAATATAGGTGTTAACAACACAATTATTGTAACTGTTGTTTTTAACACAGCTTATGCAGCCCAAGAAGATAAATTCATTATCACGTTATGTGGAAGCTTTAGCTTGGAAATCAAGTCCAAACAGCAATAAAACACCGAAGTCTTAAAAATTAAATACATATTAATTCATCTAAAGACATTGCCTGTGATAATTTTGTTCCTTATAATATTAGATACAGCCGAATTACTCTTTAGACTGAAGGATGGTGGCAGCCTSGAAACAAGCAACAATGACCTGCCCTCTTCTAATTAGATAAACAAAGAAAACTCCCAATCAGCGACATAGTTTTTGCTTTAAAAGGAGGTAATTTCCAAAAGGTGAGGAATGTTATGAGCAAAATTCCTGGAAAGTAAAATGTAAGCAGAAAACTTTGAATTAAATTTGGAAGTTCTTTTAGAAGAGCTTATTAGATGTCTAAAACCCCATGATTTCACAATCAAGAAAGAACAAACTTTGGCTAAAAGCCCAAACTCATTCTGTGGAAATTAGGAATATAAAAGCAATATCTAACACATGGACATAGACAGGAAGAATTAGTAATTGGTATGAATGAGAAAGTCTGAACAAAAGAAAAAAAATAATAAGAGAAGCTAAAAGCATCAGGGAAAATAACTGCTGTCATTAGGAAAAAGAGAAAGGACTTTTTAAACTTATATTAGAAAAAAAGCGCTAGAGGTGATAAAATCTTATCATTAGATAAAGATGTTAAACCTATTAATACTGATAGAGAAAAAGGATAAATGTCCAGTAAATATTGCCTTTTTATAGTTGGAGAAAAACAGGATCATTTAATCATATCACATCGCATGAGGATGATTAAGTTCTTTCCAGTCCTTTAGTAACCTTGAAGGATTTTAGACAAAAACTATTAAATATTTTTAAATCAGTAGGCCAGACAGCTTGAATCCAAGAGCCCTCAGCAGCTTCCCAAGGAGGCAGCTGGATCACTAATGTTACTTTTGAATAAATCTTGAAATACTGGAGAAATTCCAGAAGACTGGAAGAGTGTGAATGCTGTGCCAATATCCAAAAAGGGTAAATTAGGAAAGTTAACTGGACATCAATCCCAGCCAAAATAATGGATAAGCTGATACAAGAATAAGTCGATAGTATTAAGAGCTGGCCAACTGACAGTTCTCAAACGTAACCATCCGTGGGGCACGCTTCGAGCTTGAATGGCAGTTCTCAAAGATTCTCTTAAGGGTGACCACATCGAACATAAAATATACATAAAAAATTGGCAAAGACAGTTGTTTATGACACAAAGACTGATGGAAAAGCAAATAATTATGAGATACACAAAATGAGCTTACTTATTTGGCCAGGTGAGACCATTTAAACTAACTAGTTTAATGCAGTGAAATTTATATCTAGGAACTCCCATACACAATGATGGGCTGCAAGCTGGAAAGCGTGGTTCTAAAATGGATCACAGAGTCTTAAAAGAGAAGCAACTGAACATAAGTTCCTAATGTAATTCTGAGAAAAAAAAGAAAGATTATATGAACCTTTTATTGTATAAACAGGGTAACAAGTACAAGCAAGGTGATGATTTTACCTCCGTATGTAGTATTGATGAGGTTGATACTAGAATATTGCATACACATCTGGTGTCCATATTTAAAAAAAAAAATTGAAAAATTGGAAAGGATGCAGAAAGGACCTTAAAAATCATTTCAGGATGGAGAAAATGTCTTACAGTGGGGCACTGGAAATACTCAATCTGTTTAGATTATAGTAGATTTAAGAGTGGCTTGATTATGTATGCATGTACATTCATTAGGAAAAACACTGAACACTGAAAGGACCTTTAAACCAAAGAAAAAGGCCGAAAAAGAATCAATGGGTACAAGCTGAAACCAGACTAGTTTAGTTAGGAAATAAGGCACATTTTTCAGCAGTGAGAAAGATTAGTCAGGAAAAGCAGCTACAAAGAAAAGTAGTGAATTCTCCTTCTCTTCATACCAGTATTGGCTGTGTTTCAGAAAGATGTGCTTTAGCCAAAAAAAAGCTATTCTTTAATCATAAATTTGTGCTCAATTTAATATACTAAATTGTCCAGTGATTTCCTTTGAATTTCAGCACTTTGTGTAGCATACAACTCATTTAACCTTAGTTGTCTTCGGTGTAAGACATCTAAACCTCAGGTAGCCTCTCTAAGGTTGCTTTACAATCAACAGACACTTTGGGGGCTGGTGTCATCTCATCCATTTCAGATAACTACATTAGGATGATATGAATCTTACCTGAAAAGTGCCTATTTCTCTCCACTATAAGGGAGATAAAAAGAGGCTTTAAATGGAATCTGAATAACTAGCTTCAATGTAGAGGTCTCCACTGAAAATATGCGCATTTGGTCAGACGAATCCTACTTTTTGTGTCTGAATGTCAGCAAAGCATTTCCTGTAACTCCACAGACATTCCTGACCAGTAAACCCAGTTCAGCAGGAAAGGCAGTACTTGGACTTCTGCCAGCATTTGGTGAGGTAGAGGTTTGTGAGATTTCTTCTGTGTCACGAATGTAAGTTTACTCACTTTTATTCAGATACTTTATTCCATCTGTTTCAGGCTCACACATATTTTAGAAAGTAATAATAATAATAATAATAATAATAATAATAAAAACTCCCTTCCTTTCTGTTTCACAAAGAAACATCCAAAAAGGAATTAAAGATGAGGAGCTGAATGTCTTGATTTGCTGGGGGCCAGACTTTTCTTCATCACCGAGTAGCAAGAGCACCTTACTCCTCAAGTAATCCGGCTGAGTGGGAGGACACAGAGCAAAATGATATTCAGTGTGAAATGAGATGTCACTACGTGCCTCCTGAATTTTGGGATGTTTTCCTGTTTGCTTTGAACTCTACATTAAAACAAAACAGAAGAAAAATTCCTAACAACAGAACAAAATTTGAGAATGAAATAAGTCAAAGCTCTTAATGGAGAACAAGCCTCAGTCACTGGGAGCAGGGACATGAACAAACACAGTTAAAGGGGTTGTGAAGTTTGAGGGCTTTTGCATTTGGAAATAAGCAAGATTACCCACACCAAAGCCCTGGTCAACTTTTTACACAAACAGTGTGGCTTGAAGTCAAGAGAAGATTTGCCTTGGGAAGGACTAGAGGATTGGATTCAATATACTGTTCATTATGGCTATTTTCCCTTTCTTTATGAGCCACCTGGGAATCTATCTCCCTGTTTCAACTGACATGAACTATTTTGTTTCAGCATTATTTTTTACTGTTCTAGCCTGTATGCTTTATTGATGTTGATTATAATTTGGTTGCTCACCAACTTAAATTGAAAGGAAAAGCTGCAATCCAAACCCATTTCTGTAGTGATTTAAGAACAGTTAACATGTAGGATGCTTGGACCAAGCTTTCTCATTATATAGTTATTACTGAAATTTTTATTTTTGTTAAGGAACCTTTTAATATGAAAGCACATTTCACTTATAAATATTTTAAAGAGTATAATGCTTCTTCTAGATAGACTAATTACTTAAGTGAAAGCATTATAAAAGCAGTGGAAACGATTAAAGACCCCAAAGAAGTCCTTGTGGAGAGGCTAAAATGAGTAGGATTCAGCTTAGACATGATACATTAACTGTATGCAATAATTAATGTTATAGATAGATGTCACTTGGGAACATCTGTTTATCCTTTCTCAAAACAGTGAACTTGATAGATACCTTAGATAGATAATACATTTACAATAATAATGAAAATCTTTTCTCCCTAAAAATCACATCATTTTTGGAACTCCCTGCTACAAGATGTTGAAATAAAAATTTCAGCATGTTTTCAGCTCATGTGTTTAAGATTGCTCAGAGCAAAGATGCAAATAATAAATATGGAGATTCTGAAATTAATTCTTTAACTATTTGATTGATAAGCTAACACAAACCTAACCATCTTCTTGAAGTACAAAATATGCTTCTCTGTGCTGCTCTTGCTAATATTAATGGAGGTCAGCAAAGGCATAAAAAACACACAAAAAACCTGAAACTACAACTGAAGTCTTACCAAGTAAACTCCATTTGTCACATATTTCTTCTCTGCAAGAAGGATGAGGGGCAGAATGATCACATGAACCAGACATTAGCTAAATTACTTAGAAATTATTTTTTTTCTATCCCACTCTTGCCACTTGAGGGTCACAATTGTGGCTGCCCTGCCATATCCCTGTCAGTAGCTAGGGATAGTCTTGCAGCCCTTTTCTTATCTAGCAGCCCTTTCTCACCTCAGCCTGGGATAGCTTGAGATACTCTGCTAAAAGGCCTAGATCTCCTCCTGCCCTGATGTGGCCTATCTTTTTGGCCTGAAATTTTCCTTTATTATTTAGTATTCTTTAAAAGCAAATACTTTTTCAGCTTGTCTGATATATGGAGAGTGCCTGCTTTACCATTACGTTTTTTTACAACATGCCAATGTGGGTATAGGTTGTGTGGGCAGAGGGACATGGTGTGAGGACAAAGAAGGGCACAGAGACCAATGGGATAAGTATAAATAGAAGAACTGGACTGGGTAGAGAGAGAGAGACCTTGAGTGGTCAACAGACTGATTTGCTGGACCAGTCCCAGGAGTATTCAACAAATGAACCACGTGTTGTTTGAGGGGAGACCTCATTGCTTGACTCCAGAATGGATCCTGGAAGTGATCCAATATGCAGTGTGGACAGCGAGGGCAGCAGGACCCTGGCATGAAACAATTAAAAGGCTGCTGCAAAGAGGAACAGAATAACCTCTTCTACAGACCCCCTGTGGATAGGAAGAAAAACAGTGTGTTTAAATTGCAGGAAGAGAGAATTAGGTTAGACAGTGGAAAGAACCTTCTGACAGTAACTCTCCAGTTAAGTCCAGGACTAGCTTGCCTGGAAACTGGTGCAATTTCTGTCACTGACAGGCCGTAAGAACAGGTTACACAAACATGCTGGGAATGGTTTTGGTCTACTTGATCTTTTCTTGGGTCAAATAGATAGATAAGATCACTTCTTATGTTCTTTCCAGCCTCACCTTCTAGAATATTATAATTTTTCAACCCAGATATTATTAAAGATAAAATGCACTTTTTCCCATGTTTTCCAATAGTGTGCATTGAAGCTTGTGATATCCTTCTAAAAGTTCTGAAAGACATAAAGCCACATTATATGCCAGCAGAAGTCAAAAAAAATCCAGTTAAGTCAATAAATCTCTGTCCAGTTCTGCCAGTTTTGCTTTATGTGGTGAAACTAAGTATCACACCTTTCATTTAATAATAAAATATTTACTCAGTAAATATATTTACCCCATTTCTTTGGCAATCTTTACCTTTTATCTGTTGATTCTTTCACAAACTGAAATGCAAAATGAGCATTATGGCAGAAGGACTCTCTTTTCAGAAGTTACAAAAAGAAACCACCTCAATATCTGTCTTCTGAGTTCATCTCAGTTTGGCTTTGATTATACAGTTATAGATACTGCTTAAGGTATTACAGCCAAATATAGGCCCAGGAGGGATTATATTCCCAGTTTTGAGATTAATACATTGTACAGCCTCTGGTCATGAAATTTAAAAACATTCTAAATAGTGGCCACTGGCCATTTTTATGTGACAGCCTGAATAATGAAAAAGGTCTGCTTTAATCCCATATCCAGTGAATACTTTTTTTATAATGTTTTGCTGCCCAGAAAGTAAATGGTCTCTGCACCAAAATATAGAGCTAAAATAACAATTTCCCCCATATCATCTAGGCATCCTGGGATCTGTTTTATGATTCTAGAAGGATGTATAAAGGAAATCAGCTATAGCTTTCCAGTAGAAGTTTACCCCATTCAGAGAGTTCATTGCCAAATCCTATTCCTTCTCCTTCAGTCCAAAAAAAACTATTCGATATTTTCCTCAATTCTTTGTTTATTGCTCATAAACTATTAGGCTGCTGATTGGAAACCATCAACTTTACAATACCTGAAATCATGTGTCTACTTTTTTACTGGCTTCATTTCTGGCTTTGTGAAAGTAATGTGTTCAAGATTGGTTAAGCAGCTATCTTATCTGTCTCTTTAGAGGCCTACCGTATCATGCAGGTAGAGTCATTCCAAGAATTGTTTCCCAGATGTCACCTTCTCTGTAAGTAACTTTGCCAGTCAGTGTGCACAAGCCCTCTTCAGCCATGAGCATGCTCTACAAGTCACAGGCTGCTTCGAGTTCGTGTTCAGACCAAAGCCACAGCTGTATTTTCAAGCTTTGCTAGGAAACTCTGTCTTGCTAACCAGGCTTAATCCTCCAGGTGTGTACAAAGCATGCCTAAGATTTGCCACCAAAAGGTGGAGGGACAGACTATTTTGTACATAAGAGATAGCTATGGGGTATACATCTGCCTGATTAGGTCACTCTCCTAAGATACTGTGATATAATACCCCATCATGGAGCCAGGACCTGACCCCACATCTCCCACAACCTAGATTAAATCTTAAATTCTAAACTAAAGGCTGGACACTTGTCTGTGGCTCTGGMTTTCCAAAAAGGACAGGAAAATTGTACATTAAGCTCCTAAACATCTGTCTGAGCTTAAACAAATAGCATCAGGAGAAGGCTGATGGGGGGCTACATTTCTTCAAGGATATTGTAAGGCCTCTCTGGCCAAGCCAGCTGGATTTCTGACCAAAATCCATCCCTCTTCTGTTCCTGGTTAGATTATGTGGCTCTGATAAGCTTCTCATTTTCTATATGTATACTGTAGCAGGCCTAAATGCCTAATGATCCTATGAGCTGACTGATCCCAAGAGTGAAATCTTGTACTAATGAACTAATATTAACTCAAGCACTGCTATGATATTAGAGTTCAATTTCTCTTCGTACCTCAGTGTGATACAGATGAAATAGAAAAGAAAAGAGAGGAGCTTAGCTGCTGGAACAGCTGAGCTGATCAAAGATGAAAGTCTGTCACTGGTCTTGTTTGCATTTCTCTTCTGTCAGGTTCCTCAGCCATGTGTCCTTCCCCAGTGTTGCCAATTACCTCAGGAAACAGTGCTTTCTTTGCTCAAAGAAATGTGAAAATCAAAATTCTCARTGTTATAAACATCATAAAATATTTCTTAGGATCCAAGAATGAGGAACTGAATTRTTTTTGATATAGATTGAGTTTCTGGAGAAATACACTGAGACTACAGAAMAGGAAATCTAACACTAGAGAACTCTCTACTGACATCCTCAATCAATCTTAATATAGTGGTAAAGGTGGTTGTTAATAAAACTTCAGCCATGTAAAGGACTCCAGGTTTTGGGGTAATGAACAGATATTGAAGGTATTAAATAAATATCTTCTAAAAATATTTCAAAACCCTTCATGTGTAAATTGTATTTAAAATATTGATACACATTATATAATACCAGTGTTATATATTTTTGTTTTCTTTGCCTTTGAAGTAGCAAAAATATTTATGAACTTCAAATTTTCCTTTTTTTTGTCCACACAAAGTTTTTCCAAAGGCAGGAAAATGGTGTTTTCTAATTCAGAGAGGAAGTGATGTGACACTGCCAATGTCTTGACTTTGTTTTTCTTTCCTTCCTCTTTAGGCTCTTTAGAGCTAGACACAAAGAAGATAACAGTCCTACTGTATATCTATAGTCCAGAGACGTGAAAACAATGAGACAAGGTGAGTGAAACTTCCTGCTGATGACAATATAGCATAAAGTGAAAGAAACAAAAAAAGAAGAAAAAAAAGAGATGCTGAATGGAGGTGACAGAAAATTTATAGGTGTAGTTGAATCATCTGTGTGGTTGTCATTCCCATATAAAAATTTCCAAAAGATTTGTGTGACTAAAAGAGCAAAGGATATCCTGAAGAATACTGAGGAATTTCCACTTATTGTAGTTCACATGGATAGCAACTTCACATGAGTGATGGGAGAAGTGCAGGCTAGAAGGACAGTGGTGGATACCTAGGAAAAGAAAGGAAGCTAAGTTTGACTCAGTCGTCTTCTTATATGGCACTCGCTGGTGCCAAGGAAAAGGTAACAAGGAAGTTAGACATCACCTGGTAAGTGGACTGTAGTGAGAAAGCTATGGGCATGYGACACTGAAGTGCTGGGCTTCATGGAATATCAACCTGCAAGGAGGAAGGATGAAGAGACTGCACTGGCGTCAAGCTCATGGCTTCAAAACTCACAACACTTTTTTAGGAGGGCTTTCAGACAGAAAGATTTGGAAGATATTAAAGAGGAACTTCTATTTAAATAAATAATTGTAGCGTTGTTCCCAATGAAACAATAGATTTGTTGCTCAAAAAGAAATAAAGAGTAAGGCTAAAACTGTCTGTCTGTCGGTTCTGTATATCTATAGAAAAACTAAAAAGGCAAGAGGCCAGGGTGAAGGTAGCATTTTGCCAGATCAGTACGAGAGATATAATCTCATGGTGAAATACTTTGGTGAGATATACAATAACCTAAATAACCAGAGCAAAGAAGAAACTGTGTTGGACACCTGCTACAGATCTTTGGGACTGAAAGGGAAAAGGAACCACTATTTTTTGTCCAGCTACTGAGGACTCTGTGACTCCAGGAAATTGAATGCAGTGGGGTGACCAGCTCCACAGACAACTGTTCTGTCTGTGCAAGCTATTGCGCTATATACCTCACTGAAACATCTAGAAGGATTATTGTATTATATGACAAACTATGCTGAGACTTTAAAGCAACTCTGGGTTACATAAAGGACAGAGCACTAGTCCAGAAGATAAATCAGTCAGAAGAGAAGTCAGCCCTGGATGAGAGCTATTCAAATCTGGACAGCAAAACCCGTCTCACAAATGCTCATTTCAGCTTCAAACATCATTATTTTAGCTATGTTCACTCTTAATTGCTCTCAGTGCGTAGTCATGTGAAAAGATATGTTATTCAACTTCCACTCTTCAAGTTAATGTCCATTTTAGCATGGAAGTCTGTGTCCTTACACACAAGCTAGAAAGCATCCTCCTTCATTATTTGTCTGATATTTTAAGTTCCAGTCATTCATCTAGACAATCCAACAACACCATGAGACTCAGGTTATAAGTCACACTCTGCATGTTACGATAGACACTATTAGATAGAAAACAGCCTATCTGAAACCCTCAGAAAATATTTGCACACAGTGGCTGGAGTCAGGATTAGAATGACTGGCAAACAGAATGGCAAAATAGTCTCATTAATGGACAAAGAAGATTAATAGAAGCATAAGATTACTTTTTATCTATGTTAATGACCAATTTTTATTCCCCTTTTCCCATCCTTCCGCCATTTCCCCACACACCTTTCTACTGAACAGAGGAGTAAATAAAAACTAGTCATACGAGTTAGGGTTGTCTTTGATAAAATCAAGTTCACAAGCAGATATTTCAAATCCTTTATTAGCAGGGTCATAAACTACATATGCTGTTTGATTAGGATATGATGAAAAGAATTTATTAGCAGATGTGTATTCAGCTACACTGTTTTACTGGCAGCTTTATGAGATTCTCTCCTGGGTTGACAGGTGCGGCCTGCCAGCTGCTTTGTACAGTAAACAGTGGAGAGAGTGCATGCCATGTGTAATGATTTAATCAGTTACCATCAACTGCTAGAAAATAAACAAGATTTTATACATTTCTTTCAGTTCCATGTATATTAATTGAAACCAAAAATTGCAAATGACACTAAAGGAGAGTATCGCTGATCAGAGAAGACCTAAATATAATAAGACACAGCCATGTAATACATAAATATAATAAAACACAGTCATGTAATACATAAATATTTGGTTAAAAGATAGCAGAATTTTGTTAAACTTGGCAATGGGAAGTCTTTTGAAGTCTCATTTGTCAGTTTCCATTCATGGGACAGTCAATTCTAGCCATTTGGGTCACAGCTGGCAAAAGAAAGATGATCCTCTTGGTTTATTGTTCTGATACAAAATTGTCATTACAAATTGAAAACACAGAACAAATAAAAAAGGGCAAATGGGGAACTTGTGTGGTTACGTATTTTTAACTGTTGCGTCTGGCTGTACTTTGTTTAATAGGGGTTGCAGAATTCAAGATGTCTATATCCTGGGTCTCATTACTATTGTTTAAAAATTGCTATACCACTAGTTTACAATTAAAATGTTCTTTCTTGTCTCAGTTCTCATTTCCCATGTTCTAAATATATGTAACCTGAACTAATATTTTTTAGTAAGTATCTGACAGCTGCATTGAAACATTTTCATTTCAAATATTTGTATGTCAAAATGAAGGTATCTCAGATTTTTTCTGCAAAAAAAAAAGAATGTTCATGCATTGTAAAGAGAAAAGAAAGCTGCTAAATTGACAGGAGAACATTTTATGGAGGATGTTTCAGCTTCATTTTCTACATGTTTATGACAAAGAATGTCATGATTACACTGCAAGCTTGAGAGGGAAAGATTCAAAGATTCTGAAAAACTCCTCAAACTCATTGCGTAAATAATTATAGCAGTGATCTGGTAAAAATGATGAAAATTGAAGCCAAAGTAGTATTTTGAAAGAAACTGACTTTTCTTTGAAGTGTCATTGCATTCATTTTCTTTTTCTCAGCCTAAGCACATATTCAGTTTGGAGAAGACTTTCTGTGTTGGTTATGAGTCAAGTTCTTGCTCAAAATTAAGAGACATTAGAAAGGGAACTGTACCAGCAGCAGGAGACTTTGTTCTCGATCTTGTTTTCTGATTACAATAATTTCTCTGAAGGAAGAAAATATTTTTGTTCCCTTGCTGCCGACATTTCTGAAAGGAGAGACTACTGCACATTCTCTTTGATGGCCTCTGTCTTCTGGACTGATATAGATTAGCAAGTAGCTAACTCATGGAGAGATATATAGGCCTCTCTTCTGAGGCCTACTGATCATTCAACTGGGAAGCCAACTTGTGGCTTCAGGGATCTGCTCTAATTTTTTATTAGGGCCAGTGGTGCGTAAAGATATAACACTCGTTTCAGAGAAGGTACACTGGTATCCACTGAATATGCTAGTTAACAACAAGAAAAACAACACAGTGGATAGCGGAGAGGAGCTAACTGATGAAGGGCCTTGAACCTATGCACCCGAATTTTGTATCAGATTGGGCAGGAGAAGAGGAGGCAGCTGAAAGACTCAAAGAGCATGTGGAAATGATGCTGTTGTGAAGGGATATGGTTGTGGATTATAAACAATTCAGGGACATAAGTAGCAAACAGAAGAGCTAAAAATGATGTTAACACAAGAATGAATGTGTGGTTTGGAAATGCGAAGGTTTGAGCCAACTGAGTAATGAAGATTCAGAACAGTGCTATATTGGCAGGGATGAAGGCTGAAACCTGGCTCTTGCAGGCTTCTGAGGGAGAGTCTACAATACAGTTTCCCAGGCTTGGACTCAGTGACCGGGGATAGCTCTTCCAGTGCGATATCGCTGTGACTGAAGTGAGAAGCTAGAATGATAATTTAGGCAACATCAACTTTAATGATCTGAGGGAGGTGAGTTCCTAATAGTAACAGCTGGAGTGTCTGAAGCTGTGATAATGAATGCAGGCCATATTAGGCAGAAATGTGAAATTTTATAATGGATTATGATGTACTTATTCACTCTCATTTACTCTTTTTCTCTCCATGCATCTTGATCTATTTCCTTGCTGAAGCACAGGTCACAGCTCAGTCTTTTCAGGATTTTACAAGGAAAAGTGTTACGTCAAAAGCATGTGCTACACAATTTATTAGAAAATAACATTTTATATACACCCACCTCGCAATCAGCTTTTGGAATGCCTCAGAGAATTTTCCTTGAGCAGCTACTAGGCAGTAACTCACTCTGGATTTTTCCACACAAATGTCCTCATTGTACTGCTGGCCTGTACATTTGCAGTGTGAGGTTTGCCATCGAACCTTCAGGAAGGGAGCCTTCAGGAAGGCTCCTTGCACCCTTCCCACAGAGAGGGCTTCCTATCTCCTCCCAAACGGCAAGACAGCCTCTGCACTAGCTGGGGGTCTAGCCTGGGTGAAAGTGCTGGCTCCTGTGTTCCCCTCAAAGTTTGCTTCTATACTAATAAATTAAATGCTTCAGCCTTGAGCCCAACTGGCATGATGGTTATCTCCATAGTATTAAAGTCTCTTAGCCTCCAAAATCAGATGACCACATTCAAACTGAATAATGGGAATATCTGCAGCCCATACTAATCCCCAAACCACACCTGGAAATCATCAGGGAAAGTGCTAGTTATCTTGAGACAAAATCATGCAAAGCACCATTTAACATTATAGGCAACAGAGTTTCAGCGTCTGTGCCTGCGCTCTGCTTAACTTGCTGGTAAAAATGAAACCTTAGCATACAGCTAAAAAGTCTGCAGTCTGCATCCACAACAACAACAGACTTCAGGATGTAATAAACCCATCATAGGATACGTTTATATTGTATGTCAAGCTCAGGTCAGCATTCTGGATCTGAACTCTAACTTACCTACAGTGCAAAAATTTACAGCCCTAAAACAAAGTTGCAGTTCCCTCTGTGTCAGGTTTTAAAGTCCCTGGGGCCACTAAGGTCCAAAGTGAGACAGCATGTGATACTCCAATCTGTTTTGCAGATTGAAATGGATAAGGGAAGTTTGAGAAGCTACTTTTAACCACCTTCCAGTGGCTAGACACCAGCGAGCTGTTTCCAGAACTTGCCTGGTGAAGCACCAAGGACTTTAAGGGAGTCCTGCAGCCAGGCTCCAGCGCCCAGCCGATGGGAGGGCTATTAGCTACTGCCTTCTAGCTAAGCCACAGGCAATAGCAGCTAGTCCATGGAATATAGCCTATGTCTCAACTCTGATAGAGTGAGAATATAATCTCCCTGTGCTGGTCCACTGTGGAGTCTACAGTTTTTCTAATCCTGTCATATATAACATTTTTCCTGCTTTGCTTCACTGGTCTCCAACATAGCATATGTGTCATCTGCTGGATTGACTGCTGTATGATTTCCCAAGCTATTTTCTTCCTAAAGCTATTCTTCCTCTCTGCCCCCAAGTGCATTCACTATTCATGCCCTATCCCTAATTATCTTAGGTACTGCATGACTGCATGACTCTCATATCAGAAACATCCTGCTCTTATGGCATTAGCTAGGCTTCCCTACCCTACCCTTGCCCTAAATATCTCCAATAGGCAGGCAAGTGCTGCCTTAATAGAAATGCTCTGAAGAGCTTTACAGACAGCTACTGCGCATGCCCAAGTACTACCTTACACCCTCCTCCAATGGCTTTGGGACTTTTGTGAGCATGCATAGTCTTCAGTCTCTATATGTACAGATACTAAAAAGTCACAAAAACACATACCCAACTTTTCAACTGCTCTGCTCCTATTTCTGGAGTATACAGTACTATGCAAATGTAATAACTGATTAATTTGAGATAAGCACGTGCACTACAGCTAAACACTACTAGCTAGCATTTCCAGGATATTTCTGTTTCTCAGAGTCTGCATGTGCACCTCACTACTTCCTGCTCTCTTCCCCGTTCTTACAGACTGGTACACCTGAGGAAATAACAAATGCAGCAACACTTGTGCCCCTCTGGGTCCTTTGGGGCCCTTATGGTTCTTTAAATACAAGCCAGCTTCATTTTTACTCCTGCAGCTACAAAGAAAGATCAGGCAACATTTAGTCTTAAGCACAGAGCCCCACCAAAACATATTTCTAATGTTATTTATATGGTATTTTTATATGGAGAAGTTATCCTCTGGACCCCTTCCAAGGAAATTGCACAAGTAGGTGAGGGCCTAGAAACAACTGCCAATCTCACAGAAGGCTATGAGCTTCCACCTCCRGTTTCTTTGTTTAAATTCTCTGCCACAGATTATATACTGCTGAATGTATTCTTCTTGGACAGACAAATTTAACCTCCTAGGATCTGGATTTGCAGCCTAACTTCAGGATCATTGTGGTACACCTTAGCTGCAAATACAAGAAGTTTATTGGAAAGGACTGCCAAGATTCAGTGCTGGAACTAATACTAAATTTTGAAACTCCAGAATTAAAATCATCTGTTTTTGTGAAGTTTGCAGATTTCACAGTGAAACTGTCTTCAGATCTGCAAAAAACCTGACCTTTTGCAGAGGCATAGAAAAAATGAAGATCACTTGAAAAAATATTTTCTCAAAACATCTTAAAAAAATGTCACCAGTTTTGCAGGTAATGCTCTTTTCTTTCTAAGCACATTCTACTTGTTACTGACCAAATATTTCTGGTCTATCTCTATTAATTTCTACTAGATACAGTCACTTATTACATTCACAATTCTGATGGAGGTCAACATAATATCGACCCACATATATTCCCAGACCCATCTGTAAAATGGGGTCAAGCACAGAGGATGACATGTGATGATGAAATACACTGCTCGCTATCTACTAAGTATTTCAAACACTTTTACATGTCATTAAATTCATATCTGCCATAGAAGGATTTCTGTGACCCTCAAACAGGTTTACTTGGTACAGACTCAGTTGAATGTTAACAGCCAGACAGTTCTTAAATTCAGTGGAACTGCCCACGTGAGGACAGTCCATGTGCATTAGTGTTTGTAGGGCTGGGGTATTAGCTTGGACTCGAACCTCGTAGCACCACTAACTGCCATCTGCCTGCTCAGCAGGGTAGCAAAGTGTGTGCCATGTCCAACGCATTCCTGATGGAAAAAAGATTTTGACACTACAGTGAAGGACAACCTGGGAAATGCTGATAAAGCAGAGGTGTTTTTCTCCTCCAAACAAAGATGCTAGAGTTAATTTGTTGCAGTTTTGTCTGCACAAGACCTATTATATGGGCTGTAATTTCACGGGATGGAGACTGTGAACTCCCAGGTCACTTGTAAACCGATCACTCCCCAGCCTCTCCTCCTTCTGCTTTTAAGTGTTTTGAGCCTGGTAAATTGAAACCTGAAGAAACACAGAGCTCTGATCTTTGGGACCTCTAGAGCAAACCTGGACTTTTGCTGATTTGCTCTAGGAAGTAACTGCTTACTTACCCCATAATTAACACCACAAAGCTGATCTTTGCAAGATAAAGTATGGGAGGTCAGAGACAGGATCAGGGAGAAGGGTTTCATTAGAACTGCAACATTTGGGGCCTGATTCTCCTCATTTGCATCAGATTAAGCCAGGAATTATTTCACTGAAGTCAAAGGTGTTACTCAACTATAAAATCTGTCTGGATGAGAAGCAGGTCATTAGTATCACTTGTAATGGATTTTAATCCATATATTTAGTAAAGAAAGCAACAGAAATTGCTTGTTAGCTACATGACTACCCACACTTTCACTCTTTTATCTCACAGTAGAGGCTGCAATAGCATTTCCTTACAAGCCCCAATTTACAGCAAGGTTTTAGGCACATAGATAAGTATTCCAGTTGATTGGCCTACATTAGCTAAATAACTAAGTACAGTAATATTCATGACATTGAATAAACATTGTTAAACATTGTTAAACAAGCTTAGCATAAAGTAGTATTTTGCTTACTAGTTTTTAATTGCATCTTGCTGCTGAGATAATTAAAATCATTCTCTTGTATTAACAAGAGAAGAAAAAGAGAGAAAAAAAAAATCCAAAGCCTCAGCTGGTGGAAATCAGAACAGCACCACATGTACCTCATTTGCACTTTGGCAGGTTGATTTCAGGTTGATATTCAGTTTACATTAACAAGGATCAAGTCCAAAATCTGGGATATCATAAGTAAGAGAATCAGTTGCTATTTCTAAAATAATAATTTAACGAATAATAAGAACTAAATAGGTATATAACATATATTTGGGCATTCCTTTCCAACATCCAATTTTAGACTCAAAGATTCCAACATTCCAAATAAATGTGCCTATCCCACACTTTTATTGTTGACAATCATTTACATCAGAAATAAAGAATCATAATTTTGAGGTTACAGCAAGGCTTATTTATACTAAAGGACTGCATCCCACCACATTTGAAATTTACTGGATGAATAGTTCTTGTATGTCCCTCATTTTGTGTCTCTGTCACATACTGCATCCCACATTCAGGCTTTGGCATGCGAGAGTTATGCATCCCGAAGACATTTTCCTCATAAAACTGGCTGTTTACTTTTTGTGCAGCAATACCACAAAGCTAATGCTCTTTCTTTTTAAGAGGGTCAGGGTCCTTGGGTCTATTTTAAAATGAAAAATGAAGTAGTGCAGATCAACTAAACTTTGGCACATAAATCAAACCTCAAATAATGGAATGGGCAGCCTCTAATTTCTTACCCAGAATATGAACACTGAAGACGGATCAGCAGCCTATTAATTTGCCTTCTTGTTTTTATCTTTATCTCAAATGTGATTCTGATATATAGGAACACAACAGACATGAGTTTGCAGTGTAGTTTTGCTGCCAGAAATAAGCTCTGGCTTGTAAGCGGGAAGGCATCGTATCACCAGGTATGGATGCAATAGTTTCTTTCTATGACTATACCTATACTAATAAATTAAACAGTGCCAGGGAGCACACTGGGCACTGGAACTCAATCACTTGCATGGTTACATTATTAGAATGGCCTCTGGCATGGTTTTGTCCAAGTCACCTAGTACTTTCCGAAACAATTCCCTGGCACAGTACAGAAATTAATGTGGAATTCTGAACAGGCAGTTTGAAATAGTCCCCATTTTGAGAACTAAGAAAACTTAATAACATGTAAGCGTCCAGACAGTGCCAGCTGGCCTCACGGCCAGAGAACAGGCACTGGCACTATTTGGTTTGTTAGCATAAATGTAGCCTGCAGGACTAAGACACCCCAGCAGAGGAACACCGTATTTCTGGATGCCTCATTCCAGAGAGAATAGCAAGTGAAAGGAAATCCACAAAAGAAAAGACCAACAGAAATGCCTAGAAAAGTTTTTCCCCTCACTTAAAGCTACATATTTTGTAGCTGACTGGGGGACAATGGTAACACTGGGAACACAATGACCTTGTGCATGTTTGCCTCACTGTAAATAACAGATGTCTAGTAGTCATCATACAGCTTCTTCACAAATACACTTCAGTGCTCCACAGTCATTTTAGGTGTCTCAGTCCAAATTAAGACACCTCCAAGAGTCTCCAAACCCCCTTCAGCTGCTACTGATCCTTCAGCACTTCAGGGCACGCCAGCGAAGTAGCTGATGCACCAGTATCTGCTGCTGGCTGTGTGCAGCCACTCTGGGACACACATGGAGCAGAAACCCCTGTGCAGTACCTGCACACAGCACAGAGCACTGCCACATGGATCAAGCAGCAAAGCCATGATGGCACATGGCCAAACTGTTAAACCTTGCTTCTAGGTCAGGAGCTACTGGTGTCTTTGCTTTCTAGGACGTTTCTGCACTGTGCTAACGCTTCTCGGGGCGCACACGGCATATGTTCATACTGTGCTCCTCTGCCTATCTCACCAGCAATGCCCAGTGCGGTAGATAGTCTTAGAACAACCCTAAAACCACACTAGGCACTACTAAAAAAAAGGTGTCCCCTCCCAGACATTTCCAGAACAGTAAGTGCAGTTCTCCATATTTCTTGTCAGGTCCTTAATTGCAGGCTGATTGTGTCTTCGATGGTGGTCTCCCTCTGCCTTCTCTGTTCTTTACCATCCCCCAAGAGAGACTGTAGTAATAGACCAATGCTCAGGGCACTTGCCAAAACTGCATTCCACTGAAAAACTATATATACACATACATATATATATGTGTGTGTGTGTGTGTGTGTGTGTGCATATATGTGTATATATATTTAACAAAAGGAAACAGGGATATTTTAACTAATCCGCAAAGTTGGACTGTTTGTAGCAAATGTTGGTCTAGAGTACCTCAGGTAGGAATGAGGGAAGAATGTTTGGGGGTATGCATTTTCCATACAAAAGGTAAGATGCATCTCATGCAAGGGAAACAAGTCAAATATCTAAACAACTATTTTCCTTCCCCATGCAACCCCTCCTCTAGACTGCTCAATGTGAAAAGTACTAGAACAAAATTGATATGCAGATCTCTTACACYGATCTCCCAGGAGCTACTGGTCTCAGGACTGACTACGTTTTCAGCAGGGTGGCTCCTGCCACTGGAAGTCCTAAGATGGAACAAGCCAGGAAGGTCCATAGTCTGCCTTAAACTCAACCACTCTCAATCTTTTGTACTTCATTATGGGCTCCTGAACACCTAAGGCCATAATCAGTATAGGAGGAATCTAAGAAAATTCAAGTGGAGAACCTCAAAAAGAAAAAAACTTCATAGCAGTGAGAGCTATAGATTATTTTTTTCTTTTTTGAGACAGAATAAAGTACTAGAAACATATGTGGTGGGGAATGGTTGTATTTTGGAAATAAATGACAAAAGAGAACCTGTCAGACCTCTTCAATCTTTGTTGTCTCTCATTTTATGAACAAAATGGAGGAAATATCTTGTTGAGGACAGCTAAAGTAGGTGACTGAGTGGGTATGTTACTTGACTCATGTCATCCTGTTAACAAAACTCTCCACTGTCAAAAACCTGTCAAAGGAGTTCCTGTATTCAAACAGACAGCAAATTAAACATATCACTAACCTCAGGGAACCTAGAAATACCAAAACAAGGGATATTTTTAGCCTATTTAGCTACTTGGGGGTGGTAAGTGTCTGCTCTCATTAAAATCTTACAACTGTTTTTCCCAAATGTCAAAATTGTAAAGCTGTTGACTGATGCAGCTGTGATAACCCGGGCAATGAAATCCCACTGCTTTAGGTGACAGTGGGCTCCCTGTGACACTGCCAGGGAGCTAACTTTGCTTTGAGGGAAATCAGGATTCCTTCCAAGTTGGATTGGGACACCTTCATGATCCAACTTATTGCTTCATGTCTTGGGTAGCTCTTGAGCTTGATGCAGAGTGTATGCATAGCGGGTGAAGAAATCTACCTGTCTGGTCTGGAAGAACTGTCCTTGTCTTCACTTCATGTTCCTGCTCTTTACTTCATGAGTTGCAGGACTGTAGAAAACCAAGGCCAGGATTTTTGAGTAGAAGCTTATGCTATGCAAATCATCATCATAATAATGATAAAAAAAGAAATGGCTCAGACCAAACCAGCAGTTCAAAAATACATCCATCATGGGCAGGAAGCCAATGGCAATGTTATAAAATACAGAACAGAATATGTACAAAAAGAGCTCTGTTGTTGTGGAAATGCATATCAGAACACAGAGAAAATCAGTGTCTATGTTACAAAAAATAAAGTCAGATGTACGTGTGCATCTTGGTGCATGAAAAGAGGAATTTCCTTCCTTCCATGTTTAAAGGGCTTTAGTCTTCTGTTTTCATACATGATGGTTTTTTTTATTTGCTTGTATAGGAATGGGTAGACACTCTAGGCTCAATTCATTCCTACCTCTGTCTTTATAATAGTTCCACTGAGTGTGTGAGGAAGCACCTTTTACTAATTCGTCTGCTATTCTAAAGCTCCTTTGCATTCTGGGGCATCAGGCAACTGAAGGGATATAAGAGACAACAGGAACTGTTGTTTCTTCTGGTCCAACCATTTTCAGAACTCAAAGGAGAATTAAAGGTGCCTGAACCACCAGGAGAAGACCAACTAAGCTGGAAAGTCTATTCAGGGGAGTCATATGGAAAGATATTTGAGACTGGAATTTCTGAGGAATGGGGCTTTCTTGTACACACGGGGTTGAGAGGATGGGTATGGAAAGAACATGTGTGGTTGTCCATCTTGACTAGTCTGAATAATGTCTGGCAGAGACAGAGTGTGCACAGTCAACAGCAGCCAAAGCTGACATTTTGTCAGCCTTGCACAGAACACGAACGTGGAAGGTTTGGGATTGAGTTCAGAGTCTCAAAACTACCATGTGTGAGGAGGTTCAAAATGCCACAGCTAGCCTGCCCTTACATAAGACTATTAAAAGAATTAGTCTTGCAGCACAGTACAAAATGTAATTCAATCCTGGTGATAGGTTGGTAGATTAAAAACAATTTACAGCTTTGTAAAGGGAGACACAATAAAAAGAAAGAAAAAGAAAGAAAGAAAAAGAGAAAGAGAGAGAGAAAAAAAGAAACAAAGAAAGAAAGAAAGAAAGAAAAAGAGAAAAAAATATAGTACTCAAAGCCTTTAGCTTCCAGTTACAATTGGTAACATTTTTGCAAGACAAACAATTCTCTTTTTTTTCAGTTTTCCAGCTGAAAATAAAACTGAAATCATTTTGGGTTTTGACTGCTTTCAGTTTCCAAAACTGAAAAAAAAAAAMCCACACAACTTGGGGTTTTCTTTTTAAAAAGAAACTTTGGATTTCAAAAATATCTTTCATTTCTTTATTTCTTTCGAACAATGGAAGAATGTTGATGAAGGTGATTTTTCCTTGAAAAAATCTTCAGCTAAAAAATTCATCAAGCTGAAGTGTTAATCTCTAGCAAATATGATCTTCCCCCTTTCCTCCAAATGATATAGGTGATCTTTCTTATACTGATTTACTTTAAAAAAGTCAGAAAAATGGGTTGCATTTCAAAAAAATGAGACTCCTTTATACTCTTGAGAACCCACAATAGCTTTGTAGGGCATTTTAAAAGTGAAAGATAGCATTTTGGAGCATTTCACATCCCAGTCAACAGTCAATGCAAAGACATTTCAGTGACAAATCCCCAGTATTTTCTAACCTGAATTTGTCTATGTCACGCCAGAAATATGTACAAGCTTTTCAAAAGTGATTTTGTGTATTATTAGTTATTACAACAAATGTATGGTCTCATTTCCCTGAAATACTTTTCATTTTACAGGCAATCTGTCATTTAAATTTTTTTGCTGTTCCATAAAAATGTGTTACATCTTCATTTGTATTGAAAATCATTTACATCAGTAATAAGAACAGTGAAGCCGAATTCAGAGACTTGTTTACTCCAGTGGCAGAAATCCCCTGAATGCAATTATCTTGGGTGAGTATTTTCATGTCCTTCACTCAGAGCCTCCAAAACACAATGTGTTTTGCCCTCAGTTGACTGAGAGGGCCTGAGTTTCAGAGAATAGGACTTCAGTGCTTCCTGAAAGTGTGACAGCTTCAAAGTATGTCCAATGAGACCCCAGAACCACCAGTCATTTTGGAAAAAAAATTGTTGCTGTTTCTCTGATCCATTGTCTTTTTCAGAGTGGCACAACTGTGTTTGCTGTGCACAATTCCCACCAAACTGATTGATGTGGAAGGCAAGCCAGGAAAATCTCTGCTCCACCCCGTTTTGCATGTTCCGCGGTCCAAAATGTTCAATAACTGCCCAGATGGGGAAGATATTTTTTCCTTTCTGTTCCTCTATATATTTCTTCTGCAATTTGCATTATTACTGGATAACTCACATGTTATTTACTTCCTTCTACAGCCTGTAACCCTTTATGTAGTCTCCTGCCTACCACCACTGCTCTAGAAATGTCGCCAGTGAATTCCTGCTAATGAAGTGGTCCTGTAAATAGGAACAAATGAGCAAAAAGATTGTTTGACTAACTCCCTGCTACACACACACACACACACACACACACACCTTGTTTTATCATCCAAATGAAATCTGCAAGCAGTCAAAATGCTTGCGTGCAGCCTTGTGCTGTAATGACATTTGTAATATGTTCTACTCTCATTGCAGTATTATATAACCATCATCGCTACAGCTTACATCTTCATTCCTTCTTATATTACACGACCAACACTGAGATTAGTAACAGGTTTTAAAAGATGTCCATATACTGGTAATTTATCACACACGCATTACATAAATAAATAATATGTACACACATATATATCAACTTAATTGCTGCAAATGCAAGTACCTGATTTCACATAATGAATACTTTAAGGAAGCCTATACCCCAACAGATATTAATTACCGTGTCTGAACGAGAGGCCCCATTCTTCTCCTAAACATGCTACATTCATTGGGCTATTGGATTTATGCTGATGCTCCTCACAGTGGGGCCTAACCACTTTTTAGGCTAAATCAGAAGTAAGAATGCAATCCTCAAAGAAAAGGATTTTATTTTTATTTTTGTATTTGGGGTAGTTTTGGAGGAAAAGCCTAGAGAAAATTATTTTTAGGATTTTTTTTTTTTTAACTTCTGTTTCTTTTCTATTGATTTGGTCTCAAGGGGTAGCAGCACTGCAAGTATTATCCTTGGAGCAAAAACCCTACTGCACTGGTGTACATCTGGAATAGCTTCCTTTGCGTTACTCATAATTTGTCATGGTGTAACTATGAGCTGTAGGTTTTTCTGGTAGCAGGTTTGTGCCCTCACCCGAGAGCTGGGTTTCTTTCCAGGAGCATGTGCTCCTCTCCGGGACTGCACACACAGCCGACTGTGAGCACCGCTCGCCACGGGTGACACCACGGACACCAGCGCTTCCTTTCAGGAGGAAACTCCAGCTCACACGGTACGCCCTCAATTTGCAAGGAATTCTGTGTGACTTCAGACTATACACAGTTTTGGGAATGATCCCAGTAAATCCAAAGGGGATGCCATCTTGCAGCCTGAAAGTACATGCCGCGTAGAGCCCTGCTTGTGTTTCACTCTGTTAAAAAGACACCATTATACTAAGTCCCTAGTAATTGCTAAACTGTTACACTTAGCAAATTTCCATGAAAGATATACAAGTCCCCAGAGGTGTTCTGGCACAGGAGTGTTAAGTGCAGCATCCTTATTTTTTATGTAGGTGATTCTTTGCTACATAAATGTCCCAGTCTGCTGCACGCGCAGAAGTAAGACGACCCTCCGGAGACATTAACAGGCTTTCTTCCTCCTCGGTGCCTTATTCACAGCCATTACGGCAGGCAGAGTCCTACCTCCCCGCTCCAGCCCTGCTTCGCTTATTTGTGTTTATGGTACACAAGGCAGTAGATAAACAAAAAGGGTTTTAGACACTTTCTGTTCTTTGCTAAACCTTTTAGTTACACATTAGGGAACAGAAGTGTGGTACGACCCTCTGTTTATTTGTGGTTCTTTTAAGTGATGTCCAGAGACCTACATTTCATGGTTGTTTGAAAGTTTATATAACAGTGGGAAGCTGTTAAACAGCAGTTTACCTTCACCTTTTTTTTTTCATCATGTAAAGGATTTGAAATTAACACTCAGTCTACCATATTATTTCAGTTACTACTCAACATTCCCCAGGTTTTCTTTTCCTCCAGAATTTATGTTTCCTATAAGCAGTGATAAGAGCATTCATGTCACCAAATTTAAAACCTATTTAGTAACTATGTACTTTAAAATAGCCCTTGAAAATTTTGCAATTAAATTACTGTTCAGCTCTCACAAGAAAGAAAAAACAAGTGATAAAAAAAATCTACATTCTTCACGTTAGACCTATCAGTGAGGCAAAAAGTACTTCCAAAAAGAAATCTTTTTTTTTTTTCTTCTTCCCTGCATTCTATTGAGTAATATGTAATTCAATCCTTTAAATTAACTGGAAAATGTTTTTGAAGTGTTCACAATTTTCTTGCATGTCTCCCAGTTCCTAGAGCCTTGTCATGTTCAAACACCCTCAGGATCTCTCTGACGCTAGACTGTATTTAGAATATAAACTTTTCTCTCACGCAACTGAAATCTCCCATTTTTTCGCTGTATAATTTGACCCCTATTTTGCTTTCTCAAAAGTCAGTGGTACCTTTGCACTGGGTATAGAATCAGCTCCTTTTTCTGCTTTAGATAGCTACAGTTCCTTCCAACAGGGAATATTTCTTTCATTAAAAAAAAAAAAAAAAAAAAAAGTCCAAATTAAGCATCTAAAACTTTATTTGCAAACCAGATCTAAATGCAGAATCACTTTAGGATATTGGATATGTTGTTTTGCTTCAAATCGTCTTAAACATTCAAGCTAAGAAATATAAAACAACTTTAATGTAAATCATTTAGCATATAAATTTGATTTTGACTAAAAAATAACTGTATAAAAACTGCCAAAATTTAATGCAAAGTATGCCATATCTTGGCTCCTTATGCTAGTCTGAAGAAAAAACTCACTTTTTAATTATGATTTTAAGTGTTTGGAAAATAAGTTTAAACTTTAGCCTGAAAGACAGGCCAGTTTTGTTGTTTTAAAATTATTTGTATCCAGAAATATTTCTAGGAGAACATGGATAGAATTCATAGTAAAATAAATTTAATATAATTCCATCATTTTTTTGGAAAGCTCACATGACAAAGTCATATCCCATTAATACACAGTGATCACTGGAAGGCCAACTGAAAACTACARAATAATACAAATTAGAGCCAAAATTTTTAACAGATCACTACAAAAGACGACCCTTATTTTAGATTAAAAAAAAGACATACTGTCTCCCCCTTGTTAACTTGGTGTAATAATTATAATTTAAATGACTGTATTTTATAAAAATAATTTTTTAGGATTTTGAATTCTTGCTATGTAACATTATGTGTTTGTATTTTTTCTGGAACATTTCTGAATGCAGATTCAGACTATCTGGATGCAAATGTGTAAAAATATTCTACACTTCAAGGGAATGATGGAAATGAAATTACTCTTCTAAAGTTGCTGAAAACTCCAGAGTTCTTGAAGACAAATTTTTATTATTAGCATTATTAGTATTTGTCAAGCTATTCCTTCTGCTCTCTAACTGTTCCTAAAAGAAAATCTTGGTGAGTGACAGAACTGCAAATCCAGTCAAATATCATGAAAACTGGCTGCAATAAGCTTTGCTACAGTGAAACGCTATTTAGGGTGCAGCAAAATGAAAATCACGGCACATGCGTTTTGAACGTGCACGCTGCATTTACAGAGCCACTTGAAACTGCTGACAGCCAAGTTATTTGGAGGAAAACAGCCACCCTGAATGTCTTAATGCGTAATACTAATRCAGATTTGTGAGGACGATCACCAGTACGGTTCTCTATAGAAAGTAAGCAGAGGGACTAACTGTAACTTTTGAACATTTAACCTATGTTCAGCCCTTAGTTAAAAGCCAGATGTGGTGCAATAGCTCTAATTCATGGTTAATAACTTCCCCCTCCTCAAACACGTGCAACACAAAAGAAGAGATTAAAAAGATATAAAGCCATGTTTAGGCCAACAAGTTGTTAAGTTTCTAGAGCAAGGACAGTTTTCTAAGTACGATCATTTCCTCCAACAAGGTAACTCATGTAAACACCATCAGGGTCGTATTGTTTGTTCTTCGCTGCCAGATGGGGGACATAAACCATGCAGAAACAATTTCAGATTTCCACCCTGATTAGTTCATCTTGAATATTTTCACAGTGTGAATCTGGAAGTCAGAAGTTTACATAATGGTTATAAATTAGGGAGCAATCCTGCTGCCAAGAAAGTCACACTCAGGCAAACAAACTGTCTCCTTCCTAACATGTTTTAGGTGTCGCTTATCAAACAAATTCGCAGCTCTAGGTGGAAAAAGAGCTTCAACTCCTCCTTGTTTTTTGGATTACTGTTTTCCCATCGCCAGCTATTTATTCGCAGCAGTGATTTACCCATTAAAAAAACCGATGCTTCTCTTTACCGTCCCCATGCCTCTTAGAGCTGGTCTGTCATCTGGAAAACCGAGGGGTTGTGATAGCCTAGAGCTCCACCCTTAGGTCATTTGAAACCTGACAACTTGTGAAAACCTTGAATCAGCCCTAAATTACATCCTCAGCCAGTCAGAAACTTAACTAAGCAAAAATGCCCTGAGTCCTTAATAGTTAAGAGGTTTGCTACTAGGCAGTCTAGGGACTGACCTGATCCTGCACGCGCTGAACGCCACCCGTCCCCGCAAGGCGCTTTGGTGGGAGCACTCCCTCTAGCCACTTACACATTCTCTTATTCTTCAGAGTGCTGCTTTTGCTGGTTTTATAGTCATCCCAAAACATAAGCCCTAAAAACAGTATTATCTTACAAAATCTCAACAGAATGCCAGTTCTTATTAGAATCTATGGTTTCTGTGGTTAAAAAGAAAAAAAAAATTGAAAGTGTAGCTGTAGAGTAGATAACAAATAGCCAAGTAAGATTTATGCCAAGGCAACTCTCTGAGGCATAGGCAGATGGAGTAGGCAAAAGGTAAAGTTTACACATTCTTTTCAAATGGCTTGGCTGAGTGATAAAACCAGCAAAGAGYTTGCTTTTATTCCTCAATCATTTTGATTTAAAATTCTTCATGTACCAGTTATGTAATTGAAATTTCTGATTATAATAAGTATAGGAGTAAATTCTGCCCTCTGATACAAGCACAAGTTCAGCTTTCCTTTAGGATCATCTGGGTTAATGCACATGCATGTCAGGGCAGAGTTTAACACTATCTTTGTAGAACAGTGAACTAAGTTAGGTCAAACAAGCCGGTTTCATTTAATACGAAGAATGTTTAAGAAGAAATGTCAGAGTTCAGTTCTGCTGGCTTGCGAAGTAAATCAGGAATCACTGAAGCCAGACGCCTATCTTGATCTTATTCAATTTTGCACTAGGATTACTCCATTGACATAAATCAGCTCTTTACCAGGAATCTATCCTGCTGACATATGAACAGTTCGTAAACTTTATGCAAACAAGGAAATCATAGGGCTGTTCAGGTGAGTAAAATTATTCATGTTGCTTAAGTATTTCCTAAAGTTACATAAATTTTTGTTCCTGTTCCTGTTGAAGTATTTTCAGCTAAAATTGACCTTTCTTTTTAAAGGAAAGTTTTGCAAGAAATATCCTTTACCCCTTTTCTCTTTTCTTTTTT
>NW_020450952.1:431810-443232 GCF_003343035.1 Apteryx rowi | reverse complement strand
TCTCTTCTCTTCTCTTTCTCCTTTTCTCCTCTTCTCTTCTCTTCCCTGTTCTGACATATCTATTAAGATCATATGAATGAAAAAAGTCTTCAAACATATTTTTCAATATTTTCTAACAAGACGATAGGTCTTGGCCTTTTAGTAAAAACTACATTTTTTAAGAAGAGGAAAGAATGTTTCCCAGTTAATTCTTTTGCCTGCATAAGCAGGGACTTATTTTTTCAGAAGAAAGAGCAGATCTGGCCCTGCAGACTGYACAGCAGACAGAATTCCAGTCCAATTCATCTGTGGCATATTTGGTTGTATTTTGCCAGGTGGCAAGGTCTATGCTAACATATTCCCTGAATATTTATTCCACAAAATTATCTCTTATACTAAAGGATCTTGAATAGTAAAAACATGTCTTAAGGAGTGTATGTTATACTTTTCAAGGAGTATCCCATTTTTGTGATTAATTCATTATTGATTTTTTAATCTTTTGTCAAGCTCCAAACAATAATAGATCCACCAATGCCATGCTTTATAATCCTATGTTCCCTTCCTACCAAAGCTAGCAGTTTCTAGCTGTTAACCCGGTGTGCTGCAGTTCAGCCGCAGCTCTGGGTGTGCAGCAGGAATTACGAGGTGAAATTCTGCTGTCTGTGCTGGCGCAGGCATTCAGGCCCCTCTGTGGCCATGCTCGCTTCGGGACACGAAGCTACAAAACACAGTCCCATTTGATCCTTCTAGCTAATGCTGGCGAGTTAAGCTGCTGAGCATCGTAAAACAGTGCAGCACGGCGCTTCAGCATGGTAGCTGTGCTTTGGGCTATTGCTTTCCAGCAGAAGTTTCACTCTCCTGCAAGTGCCCTTCGCATTCACGCCGCTCCTCTCTCCTTCACAAGCTGTTAAATGGCGCCTCCTACCTACCAGTGACAGCAAACAGCCTCTTTGTCGCTGAGCCTTTCCCCAAGATGCCCCGTGGAGGTCTGGCAGGGGCTACAAGGCCTGCCCTGAAACGGCGGCTGCTGGGCATGAGCAGCGTCCCCGTGCCGTGCGAACGGGCCACGCCGGCTCTGGCTCCCCGAGGACAGCCCCTCTCCCACGCCTTGCCCTGCTCCCGGCACATGCGGAGGTCTCTCAGCCACTCTGGGAGGCCACGCGCCAGCTTGGAGACCGGCCAGTGCATGCAGCATGGGAAGCCAGGGCAGAGGAGGACCCTGCGCTGGGCGAGTGAGGTCCCAGAGACCTGCTGCAGGAGAGGCTGTGATACTCGAGGCCAGAGTGGGTCAGACACGATGGGATGGATTTTGCCTAGACTTAGGTGTCTACAGGGTTGACATCCACATCTAAGCTTCCACCCAGGCATGGACCGGGGAAAGGTAGGCACTTTCGGAACCCAGCGTCTCTCATTCTCGAGTGGCACCTAAACGAGCCAGGTGAATTGCAGTCCGCAAGTGCCTCTTTTCTCTACCCAATAGCTCAGAATAGGCATCTGCATTGCAGAAGTCTAAAGACTAAGTGAGCTTCAAGGTCAGATATGTTGACAGCCTGAACCCTCTTTATAAACACCAGCTTTAGGAGATACTGCCTTCAAGGCCCTTCCCTGTTCTTGGAGTATTAGTGCCTTCCTCCATGTCCAAGGAAACCAAGGACAGTACTAGGAAGACTTAATGGAATGCAGTCATCTAAGTCACTATCCCCAGCTAACACCCGAGGAGAAGTTTTGAGCCACAGCACTGTTGAATGCTATGATGCATGGGAAAGTCATAATTTACATAATTTACATAATTTCAAAAGTTGAAAGGGAAACACATACAAAGAGTTTTCTTGAATGAAGAACCAGTGTTCATCTAATTGCTTGAGTAAGTCTCTCTTGTTTTCTTTAATGTTGGGTATGCCTGATTGCCATGACCTGGCTGATGCTATTATGCCTTTTCTCCACACCATTTTGATTCTTTTGCACCCTGGTTCAGGGCTGTATACACTAAATGAATTTAAGACAGTCAGCTTTACAAAGGATAGCGAGATAGCCAACTTTCCTAGTATATATGCTAAAGCCAAGTTATTTGTGAATATGTGTAAGGGACTGAGCCATCATGTGCAACTATAAAAGCCTCTTTTTTCCCTATATATCAATATGACTCTTGACCAAAACTCAGGACAAATGGGACAGGCAATATGACGCCTCTAAACTCTGGCCTGCAAGAGTTTTCTTAGCAGATGTCAATTTTCACATTTTCAAATGTTTTCTTGTAAAATAAATGTTTAGTGAACCCTGTAAAAATTATATCAAGTATACGTATTGCAAATATAATTGGGACTATTATAGATAACTTTCAACAAAAGCTGTGAGTTGCTGGTGTTCCTCACACAGACTTCCTCATATCATACATATGACAATACATTTAAATGGATATAGAAATCTATTCAAGTAACATTGAAAAGGATGTATTTTGTCCACATATGTGCATATTTTAGAACACATCTACATGTATTCCCTTCTCAGCTTTGTGGTCATAATATATAGAATGCACCACCTGGATGTTTCAGCCCTAAAGAAGATGATAGTACTGCAGTCCTTTCAAAATATCTGTGAATTATGTCAAGGCACAGTCCTGGTTCTGCTCAGCTACATTTTTCAGTCCCATGGATGATACCTATCTGTTCTATGAATGCTGATGAAACCGAAATTGTATCATAATTGCAGGCGTTTGGATCAACATATAAAATAACTCTTCCCAGAATATCTCTTAAGACTCAAAATCTGCAAAGTGCTGTCTTTCTCTTATAAACACAACTAACTCAAGGAAGAATGTATAAACTCTCCCTTCATTCAGCTTTGCCCTTCTTTCTTTAGTAGAGGAAGAATCCTAGCTTAATGCTGTTATATCTTTGGTGACTGCACATCTGCAGCTGTTCAGGAGACATTGTTCCCCCTCAGGCTTTTCTTCTGGGTCAAAAAAACCCACAGACCCATGGGCCAGATATAATCTAAATGGATGCTTTCCTATCAAGGCGGAAAATAGTATTCACCTGTATTCCCAGCAATGACATCTCTATAATCCATTTTCCATACTAGGAACATCACACTCCTGCCACAACGCTGTCTCTAAGTCACTGTAACACATGACAAGCATTTGTCACAAGCATTTGTCTATCAGAATTACCCAGGTATGCACTCAGCTTGTGTATTATAGGTATATGTATTTCAGATAACTTTCGTCTTTTCTTGCTACTACTTTTTTCTCTTTCCTTACATTCAGGAAAGTGAAATTCAGCAGAAGAAAGYGTGTGGGCTGCAGGCATATTATGACTGTTTAGAACTTTTACTGTGTTTGCTCACATGAGCAAAAGCTGAAAAGGGGAAGACTTCTGTAGTTTTCATTAAAATCCCAGAAGTCCCCTGGTTTTTTGTTTATAAGCCCCTTTTGTTAAAAAAGGGGGAAAATGTTTTTTTCTCCCCCAAATACAGCTGTTTTGGCAGAAATGCAAAAATTTAGTCTAAGTACATAGAACTGTGTTAATTATATCTAGTTAAAAAAAAAAAACTGTCTCTGAGTTAAATATAAATTTAAAGTTGTTGTATGAGCAAGTATATTGTACCATATGTACAACAGGGAGTCCAACAAAACATATTTACTGTTGTATTTCTTCACCTTTTGTTTTACTTGTTAATGATGCATTTCATTTCATTAAAAAAAAAAAAGGGGGGGGCAGAGAAATGAAGGAGAAAGGAATTGCTGAGTTTGATAATTTCACCATTTAAACTGTACCAAATAGGCTTTGAGCTTCAAAAGGCTTTGATGTGAGTGGGAGAATGGAAGGGTGAGTGAAAACCATTCCCAGGACTACTGCTTGCTGGAATCAATTTTCTGCAAGACTGGTTTCATAGGGCCACATCACATCAGATTAGATTTTGATGGTTATATCTTTTCAATGTTAAGGAAAAAAAAAAGGATTATGCTAATTTTTTGAAGTATAATTTGCAAAAATATCACAGAATTCAGCACACATTGCTGAAAACTGCAAAACCACAAGAACCAAATGTGCATTCATAAGTACGTTTCAGTGCGACAGTCATTGCTATGCCAGTTTTCTCAGAGCCGTTCATGTGCTTCTTGGTCAGGTAAGAGTTAACTGAACTCAGCAAAAATCAGAGGTAGCCAGAGAAGAGAAAGGCTCACCATAGCTTTGTCTACAACAGGGAAAATATTGTTAAAATGCCCAGTCATCACTACTGGCTTATGATACTTTGTGAGAGTGGCTGGAAAAATATCTTCTTTTTCTTCTAAAAAAATAAAGCAAATATCCTAGAATATTGTGATCTCTTAAAAGAAAAAAAAAAGCAAAAAAAAAGCCTTAACTTGAAACCGAAGGACATTTCTGCCCCCTGATACATGAAAAAATAATTTTTCAGTAAAGGGTTTGTGTTTGATACTGAGTAGGCAACATTGCAACACATAAGGAAATCTTTTCCTGAAAGTCAGAAACATCTGTAACTACAGTTAGAATGCGTATAGTGCATTACAATGCCCAAATTTAATTGAGAAACTCGCTGTACAAGACACTTAAAACAGAATCATTACAGACTTCTATAATCAGCTGTGTCTATTCCAATTCCTCTTAACCAAGGAGAACATGGGCAGCTCGTGGCTGACAGCAGTGGGACTGTATTTATAGCAAGTAAACCACAGTTTTGCCCTACTGCACCAGAGAAGTGGTCTTTCTAGTCTAATCAGACATTAATTATAGGCTCTTAGGAGTCACAGGCAGGGACGCTGCAGTGAGAAACATGAGTTCTTTGGCTGCAGCTGGGGTCAGTGGAGGAGTTTTAGCTCATTTTACAGTTCCATCTCCGTAATTGTGTGTGTGGGTGATTCAAGAGCATCAAGGTCCGCTCAGACTCAGCGTCCCTCACCAACACCCTCCAACTGCCAGAATTGGAAGATGGAAGAGGGACCACACATAGCCACAGCTCCTGCCTGTTAACAATTAAAATCTGCCTTAAAAAAAATTAACAATGAAAACTCTTAGCTATGTCATATTCATTCCCTCACACATGAATTACGAGGTGAGCCCTTACTTACACACATATTTTTGATATCACACTTCCCATGCTGTAACATAGACTCCTTTACATATTTATTCTATGCAGGATGGCTGGCAGCAAAGGATACACTCTGGGTTTTCATGAATGTGTTATGTGCACATAAATTTGGTATAGCAGGAGGAAGAGAGACCATGGGTCAGGCAAAAGAATAACTAAGAAATAGAAGCAAGTAATATCCATGACATCATTGTTGTGTCCCCACAGCATGCTGAAAAGGGAGTTGGCTGAATCACCTGTATCCTGCAGCTGCCCTTATATGTAGATGCTGAGAATGATATTGAATTAATAATTGTGGGAAGCCTTTAGGATTTCGGCAGTAGCTCCTTAGATTTCTCTTAGATTTTCAAAGTAAAGAGTTGTCTGCAGATGATGTCCATGAAACATCAGGCACAAATTTTTCACAGAGAAGCAAGCAGTGGCAAATGCAAAGTCTTGTAACTAGAGGCTTGAGATATTAAAGCGGAGGTTCCCAGAACCATGTATCAGGCCCGTGTCAGCATGGTCCGACGTGGTGTGATGCCACAGCGTGTGCCCAGACTCCCTAACACAGCTAACACACGGGCCTGATGGTCATCCTTAGCTCATAAATCAAACTCCCCCTTGGGCCTGTCATGTATCAGCAGGTACATGACATGTCTGGCAGCAAGGCTGTAGTGCTCCTACAAGAGCCTGGCTAGGAGTCAGCCTTGCTGACTCAAAGATGCCCTTGGGAAAAGCGTCTGCCTGCATGGCTGAACAGTGCTTTGCACCCCTGCTTCTGGCTGGTTTCCTTTAAAGCTTCCTATGAAACAAGCCTGCCTCGGAGGCACGGTTTCAGGATGGTGCTCCAAAAGCGGTCGTTGCTGACAAACATACCAAAGCGAGCTCTGTCCTGTCTGTGCAGCACTAGCTGGGCAGGTGAGTGCTTTCAGGAAAGCCRGGAAGCCGACTGCGGAGAATAGAGCAGAAGTGTCATGCACACAGTGGGGTGGGATTCAGCGGACCACATGCAGCTATCTACAGTCTGAAGGTTTACAGCAAAGCTAGTTGCCCTATGCTCCTTTTCTGCTCAATGGATGGAGATAGGCGCTTCTGGGGTACAGTCTGGCTCAATTTAAGAGAGGACATAAAAATTAGATTGGATTATTCACACTGTAAATATGCCTATTTTATCTCCATTGACTAAAAATAAGGTCCAGAGTGACTAGATCAGATTTAGATGTCTACAATATAAACAAAATTAGGTGCGATGAATTCCCCCCAGACCTAGACTGCAAATTAGGAAATGAGCCTAAGGCTTTTTTACAAAGCCCCTATAATGCCTCTTCCTAATATCTTTTTCCAGAAGCACAGACATTTAAAACGCAGATAGAACATACTGTGGTGTGCCACTGAGTTTGCACAAAAGACAAAGGTTGTATCCTCGATGTGGAAGCGCCATTTTGTGGAATTTCTGGATTGTTATGAAATATCATGAAATGGAAGAAAAGAAACAACTGGAAAAAAGGTATCAAGGGAAAGGAAACTGAACCTCACACAGCTGTAACTAGGAAGCTCTCAGTTGTCCCTCTATGCCCAACAAACCAGGTTAGATCATCAACTGTCCTTCACTGGTACAGCTTCTTGACTTTCACAGTAATACAAGAATTTGCTCCAGCTGAGCATTAGCTGTGCCATTTCATAGGGTAATTCTTACCAGGACAGCTGTGGCACAAGTACAACAGCAATCACCAGATGGCACTGTTACAACTTTTTATAAATAATTTTAACAGTCTTTCACAAGGAGCTGTTGCAAGTAGCAAAAAGATCAATTTCAGTCTTGATCTATTAATTATATTTAACATGTAAGATTTGGGGGTTTTGATTTCTGATTTTTTTTCCCTAGGAGTCCCACATTGATGTCTGGGTTGAAATTCTTGACAGCAGAGATTTGTGGCAGTGCTGTTTGCGACAAGCCCCTGTCACTACTGATTTATATGGTAAAATTAAACAGGCAACATTCAAAATAAACCCTGATCTGCCTCACTAATTTCTTCTATGTAAGAAATGATGTATTAAGGCCTGAAATCTGCTGCCTCTCAACAGACGGGCCACATTATCATAGTGCTCTCTTGTTAATAGATTTATGAACTTTTGTGGATTTGGAAACAGTTATTTTCAAGCTATACATAGGAAAAAATAAAAAATGGCTTCTCTTTAAGTGGATAAAGATTGGAGAACCCTCAAAAGATTACAAGCCTAAATTGGAAAGAAACCTCAGATTTTAGAAGCTTGTGACTGAATCTGTAACACTAGACTACAAATCTTGTGAGAACATCTTTTGTTGGGAAATCTTTTGGTATTTTCTCCTTCTGGTCATGGTTCAGCACATTGGAAAAAAACCACGGCTGCATACCATCTTAACCAGAAGGAGGAGTACAGAAGAAAAAAAAAAAAAAACAGAAAAAATTACTAAAATATTTTTAACAATGAAATTCATTCAAACTAAAAGTTTTCCTTAAATTTTCTAAAGTTCCAACTGTTTGAACCCCTTTCTACATTTTTAAAGAGAAATCTGGAAAGAAATGAACTATTTCTCTGGAGCTGAAGATATTTTTGTTGCATTTTCAACCACTGTAGTAGTATATACTGTGTTGCTTATTTATATTAAGTTGCCATGTAACTCTCAGGTACAATAACCAGATGCTCCCATCTGCATTTCTGCACTTCTGGTCCAGTTCTTATGTCACCTGATGAAAGAAAATGATCGAACTGTCTTAGGATTGACCAGCCACTTCCTTGAAGCAGTTACCAGTGCAGCTTCTGACTCCAGGGCTCTGCCAGCACATATTCAACCAGCCTGCAGACATCAGTAGCTGGCTTTCCCCCCATTCTGAGGCTTCAAATTAAATTGCTGTTGAGACTCCATGACATAAATTAAGAACAGAAAAACCAGTTTTAAGCTTACAGCTCTGAAGAAATCACCAAACGAGTTCTATTTTGGCAGCCTGCTGCTCACAACTCAGAAAATACGACAGCAAAGCAAATCACATCCAGTGTGTGTTTTATAACCCTATGTAGACTAAGCCATCTTGTAGGCACATGCTTGACTATTTTTAGTGGCTGTGCTCCCACCAATATGGTAAAGTCCTTTAGCATTGTCTGGTCACTAGGGGCTACTTGAAAAGTAGCAAGAGATGTCAGCTGCTGGAATTTTGACTGAAAATAATAATACCTGGATTTCAGATTTGCTGCACAGATTTGCCAAAGTGCAAATGAAGTCAGCTCTGGCAATGTGACGATTGCTGCCTTTGGCCATGAAAGCACAGGATTTGATTGTATTTTATTTCCATCAGTATTGCTACAGCACCATTTTAAAGGTACATGATTGCTCATGGGAATGTCAGTTTTCCAGGGTGTCCMTCTGGGAATCAAACATTTCTTCTTCAGTTCCAAGCAGGCACTGTGGCATATCCAGAGAACCTATAACTGACACGGCCCATTAGTCATAGAAACATCCCACTAAAATTAGCGGCAGCTTTTCATCTTTATGGGCCTCATGCCTTGGTCCATATGTAGAACACACAAAATGGATTTTTCTTTTCTTGGCATGTAACCCCGTCTTTCCGGTACTTTGGTTCCAGACCTTCATGAGCAATGCAGGTGGCTTTTGTTGCTCCACAGCTCATATTCTTGACAGTTACTGCATCTACACAATACTTCTGGATTCAGCCAGGCTGAAACATTCTCACAAACAGTTACTTAAGATTACCAGCATTAGCACATAAATATAATAGTAATTAATAACACTTTGGCTTCTTGAGGATCCCCTGTGCTGCTCCGTTGGCTGTATTTCAACAGCACCAAAACAGCCAGCAGCAAGGGCTCCCCTCACCCCCACCTTGTTCTTAAATTTTACATGGCTTGTTTTTAAGGTGTGCAATAGAGGCACAGTAATAAGCTACTGTGATTTTCACTTTTAGAACATGACGTTTTCACAACTGCCTCTGTATCTATTTATTTATTTGTTGGGTCCCAGCCTGAGACAGTTCAGACATGATCTTCAGAGGTGTTGGGCACATAACTTCGGCGCGAGCCAAGGGGAGCTGTGACTGTGCAATACCATGCTGGATACAGCTTGTGTGTTTTGTTTTTTTTTTAATAGAGTACTGAGTGAGAAGTCATTTTGACAGTGTTTATCTTGTATCTTTATTCTGAATCTAAATTTATAACAAACAGTGACCCAAATCATTTCTGAGTCATTTACTGCCTCTATGAAAAGAGTAAAGGATCTGAACAAATATTTTAGATGATTAATATGTATTAAAAAGAAAATACAAGGCCTCTCAACTCTGCCATCATACTTGGGTTTCCTGTTTGCTCCATCAACATACAGGTCAAATACTGAACAAGTATAAGACTCTCTCCTCCTCAAGGAAAAATTATGCCAAAGTGGGGGTCAGGTTGCCAATGAGACCTTTGCATTACTATTGCTTTACCTGGCTTATGCACACAGAATTTCATTTTCTGGTGCTGTCAATATATAAGCCTTCCAAAGCATTTTATCCACTCAGAAAAGACAACACTATGCCAGGTTGCCCTAGCTGAAATTCCCAACCCAATACTTCCTGTTTTGTAAAAAAATATATATGAACTGCCTGCATAAAACTCAGAATAGTACTTGGAGCTGACTAATAGCACTTTTATCCAAAACTGTGCAGTGGAGTGCAATGAGAATTATGGTTGTACCCATCCAAAAATAGAAAAAGTGATTCATTTTGGTTTGGAATGAAGCGGTGTGTCTTGATGTTGCTTATAATAAGTCTGTAGGGTTTTGTTCCCTGCAGACTTTGTTGCAGTAAGCGGTAGCACTTCTATTAGCTCATTATCAGCACTGCTGGCAGTACAGGAAGGAGAACTGGTTGCACATTCTGATTGTCATTGTAACACTTAATATTAGGACTCCTTTACCAAAGGATTTACAAGCCGCATTAGACACAGTACATCAACAGAAGCTATTGTAGAATCTCACTGTAACCCTAATGACTGATTAACCTTTTATTGACAGCCTGTGAAAAATTTATTAACCATCCATAAACTGTTTGTAAATGGAGCTGGAGTATTCAGACTCAATGTTCGAAGAGCATATTGAGCATTTAGTCTGTCTTCCTGCAGGACACAGGTTGTAGCATCTTCCCAAGAGTCCTGCAGTAAGCCAGCAGTTTCTGGATGAGTTAGTGCATTTTTGCTAGAAAACCATCCATTTTGGACCTGAAGTTCTAAGGATTCCTTAATTACTCATCACTTAAATTCTTATAAAATAGAACTCATAGAGTTCCATGTTTCAGTTATTGAATAGTCTGCTACATTAAAGATCCCTCCACTATCGCAACCTTCCTCTCTCTCTCTCTCTTTCTCTTTTTTTATGATCTATGCAAAGTAGAAATCATTACTTAATATTTTGATTTTGGTAGGATATGAGCTCTATCCAAGGGCTCAGTCATGTTCATGTTATATGAGCAAATGGTAACTCATCCTTTCAAAGACTGCATAGGTAAGACCTATCAATCAGATGTACACAGAAACTAACTACTGTGAGATTGGCCACAGAGAACAGAGTAAAAAAATAATAGGATATTTGCTGTTCTTAGCTAATCACACGCTGCAGTGAGACTTTACCCCAGAATTGTAACTACAAGGGTATATGCCTTTCAGGGAGACCTCTAAGAAAGCTCTCTCTCTCAAAGAGAGTTGGTGGCAGGGCTTCCTTCTCTGGTCTATATAATTAATTAGAGTTGAGAATTAAAAACAAAAGAAAAGTAGACAACAAAAAACAAAGACAAATTCCACCTTACCAAGTGACAGCATAAATGTAATACCTGTACATTAACGATCTAGCAAATAATGAGTATTGTGGGCTTTGCCCATATCACTGGTATTCCTGTATTTATGACCACAGCATCATAACCTAGATTTCTTACGAAATCACACTATCTTCCCCACTCTTTCCTAAGCTTCTCTTAGCAAACTGCCATTGCTGTGTTTTTTCAGAGCACACTGTGTGACCTAACTTAGAAACCCAAGAGCCCTCTTCAGGTTCTATCATAAAAGAACTTGGATCTCCTCATGTTTTTCTTGAATAAATGCAACACATTCTGCCTATTTTTTGCCAAGGTGTTTAGAAATGGTAAAGCTGGGAACTGAAGAATGCTGGCAGGCCAGGTCAAGGCAGTGTGCTTACTGCAGTGGTATTCTCCCACCAGCTGTTTCTGCTTCCCTGTAATTTGTTCAGGATTTGCGTCAGGACCTTTAAGTTCACCTTCTGCAAAATATTTATTAAATCTTTCTTTTTTGTCCTTTTTTTTTTTTTTTT
>NW_020450952.1:361871-431755 GCF_003343035.1 Apteryx rowi | reverse complement strand
ACTCGATTGGAAACAAATTAGTACCATATTGGCAGGGCAAGTCTGCCTGTTTCCCAGACACATTCCTTGTATTTGCTAATTCTTTTCATCATGAAAATGGCAGACAGAGGTGAAATCACATGTATTCAAGGAGCTCCTTTAATAGAGAAAGACTTTAAAAGATGTAGGGATTCATCCTTCACAGTTATAAATGTGATCTCTTCCCACTGGCTGCAACTCAGGACACTCTAAGATTGGTGAGTTGCTTGGAGGATTCACAATTTAGATATCAGTGACAGGCTGTTTAAAAAAATTCTTAATTGAAAGATACTGTTGACTGTTTATTAAGTATCAGTTATGAATATCTGCCTAATTCCTTGTATCTCGTAAATGTTAAGTTATTTATCAGTGTCTTTAGATTTAATTTTTTCAGTGTCCCTAGGACATCAAGAGATTTTAATGGATTTTACTGGTGTAGAGAATTTGGGGTACAAGGCTAACAATTGATGCAAATCATACATGGAGCCTGTGATTGAAATAAGAATTGGACAGATTATTCTCACTCCTTAAAAAAAAAAAAAAGTAAAGATTTTTCACTTTGACACATTCTGAGATTAAGCTTACTTAAGTCTAATGTAAAATTGAAAAGTAGAAGAAAAAAAAAACCTAAGCTAAATGAAATATTTTAAGTCAAGCAGTGTGTTTCGTTTGATCAGAACTGAAATATCTTTTCTTTCATTTTCATTTTGGCAAAAACAACAAAAAAGTCATTTTGGGTTGACCTGAAACAATTTTTTTCTTAGTTCAGCCAGCGAGTGGAAAGATTAGTTATTTAGACAGTGCTACTCCTAAATTCAAATGCTGTGCCATTTCCAGCAGGCTATCCTTCCTGCCTTAAATGAGCTTTTCCTCCTTATATATATGTTTATAACAGCTGATGAGAGAAATACTGAGTAATCACAAAGGTCCCAGTCAAAGTTTCAAAATTCCTTTAACTATTTGACCTTCCTTTCTTGGAAGTGCATCCTGCGTATGTATAACTTGTTCATCATTCCCCTTTATAATGAGGTCTTTTTGTTTTTAACTGTGGCTATTTTTTGTTATTTTAAAAATAAAATCTTTCCATATTAATTTGTTCCATCTCTTGCTTTGTGGGACATAATTTACAGTGATGTGTCTGGCCCTAACTGAATGCAGGTTAACTTACAGTAGGAAGGAGTGTTGGAGAAAATACACTGAGTTGTCCCCAAAATAAACAAACCTTGCTTTTCAATTTTGGTTCTGCCAATGGCTCTTTGATAATGAATATACAGAAGCAGTGTGTTTGCTGACCATCCTACAGATGTCTAATGTTTCAGTCATGTCTAATGAGTCACTTTTGCTTTAGTAGTGTTGGCTCACAGAGAAGTAAATGGTATTTTTCTGATTCATCTTCTAAAAAGATATTACTTTGGAGAACCTATTTATGAAACACTAAGGACTAGACAGTTCTGTTTGTTCTTTTTAATTCCTTCCCCATTTTTCTACTTGTAACACCTTTTCTGACATAAGCATGTGCAGCATAAACTTTGTGTCATGTGTTATAGGGTAGAAAACCTAAAATGCTAAACACACTAGTGCTCTTTGGGTAACACCTACAATCATGATGAAGTGTTTCCTGGCATGCTGCACACTGTACCTTAAATCACTTTTATATTGAGCTCAGTAAGTGTTAAGTCTTTTCTCAGCTTCACCTCTCCATTAGTGGCTGAGGAAGGGAAGCCGGGCTGCGGGTGGACATCCCCTTCCCGTGGCAGCAGGGCTGGTAGAGGTGGCCACCAYCATCAGCTTCAGCAGTTTGAGGGGCTGGTCTGAGCTAGCCCGGCTGGCGCTGGCTGTCGTCGGACTGGGGCCAGGCTGCCAGCAAAGCTGCAGGGCCGGGAGCGAGGAAGGATCGGGGTGAGGAGCAGTCCAGCAGTAACCTCTTTCACCAACACAGCAGGATCCAGAAGAAGAGATTTGTCCAGAGCTTAACGTTACAACCCCAGTTCAGCACGGTATTTAAGCAGGTGCCCCAAGCTGAGCATACAAGCTGCTCCTTTAAAGTGAATGCCATTTCTGACGTTATTAAAATGGGTATGCACTTTACAGTCTAATTAAGAGAATTTGCAACTTTTTATAAGGACGGAGAATATTTAGAGGACCTGATACAGCAGCAGGCAAAAAATAAAAAATAAAATAAAATTGTAGGTTAGTGAAGAAAATCCTCCAAATGTTGATACTTAACTGAGAATTCAGTAATTCATATAGAAACCTAGGAAACATAATGCACATTAGATACAACATGCATCTGAAATGCATTATTACACTGTAGAGGTCTGAAATATACTTAAAGTTCCTCAGTTGGGAACATAATACTCTTTTTTCTTGATTATGTTAGAATTAAATGTTATAATTGTGTATTTTAATTCACCGTGATGGTCTAGGTTTTCAAACTTTTAAAATTTGCTGAGTGCTAAACATTTTCCTAAACAGCCTGACCACCTGATAGCCCTGACCACCTACACGCCATAACTGATATCCAAATTTGAAAATTACTGTATTGGCAGAAAGTTGTTGGCCTTCAGAGAAAGACAAAAAGACCTAAACTTGTGTTGTAAGGCAGTATGAGATGGGGTAGATAACATTAGATAATATTGTAGGCATTGCAAGGACTGCTTTCCATAAGTATTTGCCTGTGCATTTATCAACAATTAATTGTATCCATCATTTTATTACACAGTAACTTAGTACTGTGAGTACCATCCTTCTGCAACTCTTTGCAAATAATATTCATTTTTACTGCCCCTAAGAATTCAGCATTGCTAGAAAAGGTTGTTCAACTACTGCGATTCTAGGAAGTACTTGTCTCTGCCTCTTCAGTCTCACATAACTGATTCAAAAACTGGATTTCAGTATCAGGACTGTGCTGCCAAGCAGACAAGCAAGAGCTAGAGGTTAGTCAGGCTCACAGCTTCTGTTGGGAACACAAGGCAAGTCTACATGGTCTCTCAAGAATATAGATGAAGAAGGCAAATATTCAAACTAGATAAAAAATGTGAATGGTAGGGTACATCATAGAAAATAATAATTTTGTAACGTGATTAAGTTAAAGGAAAAAAATAAGCCATGGCTAGAGAGAACTTTTATATGACTTCAATGAAAATAGTTTTTAAAGGCTGTAAATTAAGCAGGCGTATACCTAAAAGTGGACACATCTTCTTTGATTTACATAGCTTCTGTGCATTTCTCATGAATATGAGCTCAAGTCACGTGTAAGCTGCAGTGAAGTGAGCCAGAGCGTGGATTTCTATAACATCAGCCATTGCACCCAGGGGTGCCCTTGCTCCACAGCTAGTGTGAAGTAACTTACATTACCTCTGGCAGGTAGGCTGGTTGCTTACGTATGTCAGCTGAAACAATTGAAAATCAAAGTCTACAGCTAAATAAAGGAGTCACACAAGGGATGGAAATACTTAGATTAAATCAGTTTATAGTTCCTTAAGATGTCACATTCTAGGGTAAACAAGCATTTAGGAATAATATTAAAAAAAAAAAAGTCTTATTGACAAAAACATTCTATGGACTTATTTATGGAATAGTCTCCCAAATCTGTACACTTCTTTGTAACCTTTTAATCTACAAAAATCAAAATAATAGGAGACTATTCTGTGGAGAAAAAATCCTGCACTAACCAGGAGAAAGACGGGATGGTGTAGCATTTCCCTATTATTTGTATCTGACRTGACTATGAGTGAACCACTGAATACTCTTCATTTGCTTAATTTAAGAATGTCTTTGCTATTTTTAAGGACTCCTTCCAAAGTGAACCTTCCCATTCTGCACATCTTTTGATTTATGCTCATCTAAACGAGGGACATTCCCAGACAGCCTGGTACAGATAACTAAATATTATTTAGTTATTTATTACTGCTGTGGCTTCAGCTCCTTCTCTGAAATGGTTTGGATTTTTTTTTCCTGAAAAATGATCTTTTCTCACTTTATTCATTATCCACTCATCGTTTTGTGTGAGATCTAGTGAGGACACATATTTCTTCTCAAAGTTTTCAAAAAGCTCCAGCCGAAGAACTCTGTGACAGGAATCATTTTTATTACCTTGACACTCTCTTCTTCAAGCTGCATCTCTCCAAAGAAAAGCCTAAGGCCATGCTAACAAACCAGCATATCCTGACCCTTTAAAAATCACCTCTGATCTTGGAGCAGAGCTTCCATGTTTCACATGAATACCGCCTTCCTTCCCAATCTATTTTGGATTTTTTACAATCCCCATGTTAGCCAGGAAGTCTCTGAAGCTCAGCTCCTACCAAAACAGTTTTATACCTTATACCTTTGACAGGAACTGCTGGCATTCGCCTGCAGGAAGCTGACGTGATTTAGGAGGGGATAAAACATGTACATGTTTGTTACTTGAATTTTACAGCTCTGTGGGGAATGAAAATCTTTTTCACAAAGGATTTAAAACCTTGGCTTTGTTCCCCACTTGAAAATTTCAAAAATTCGCTGAAGGGAAATTGCAAGATGAAATTAATTTGAAGTCAGTTGAAAGGTTTCAGTCTGACCAAAACAAAATCCTTTTAATTTTGACTTTCATATTTATTTTTTGCATTACATTAATACACTGAACAGTATAAAATATGAGATGCTAGCCATAATGCTTTAAAGAAATTCTTGAACATATGGCCCAAATGTAACTGATACATTGATGTCTAGCTGCGTTTATGGAAACCCTAAAACAACAACTGTGGGAGATGTGAAATGAGCTATTCATCCTGACTGGTGTTCAGGAGTGATACTTAATAACGTTGATATTTAAAATAGTTTATCAAAGAGCATGAGAAAAAGAAGAATAGGAGAAAAGAGAATGACATTAGGAGGACCAGGTATTATAAGAAAAATCATTGTTTGGTGTCAAGAACAAATTATATTTGATAAAAATAATTCACTTATATTCTTTCCGAGTCAAGAAGAATCAAACCTTCAGGAGTAATGAAGCTCTGGTAGGGAGAAATGGATTCTCAGGAGCTGGATTATTTGGAATCACCAAATCTGGAATCACTGGTCTAGCGTGCAGTTACACTTGAGTGGTGGAACATTTTGGTGTATCATTTGACTGAAACCTATTTTATTAGAAGGGTTTTACCACCACTACATTACTGTTATTTCCAAATGCATGAAGGTAATCAGGAACAGTCAACAAGGGCTGATCACACTTGACCAGCCCAACTGTTTTTGATGAAGAAATGACTGGCTGTTTAAGTAAGGGTGTAATACACTTTCATTTCAGCAAGGCTTTTGATATCATTCCACATAGTATTCTCATTTGTAGGCTGAGGAGGTCTGGGCTGGACAAAGCGACTGCTAGATGGGTTGAAAATTTGCCAAACTACCTCATTCAAAGAATAGTAATTAGTGGCTCAGCATCAAGTTTGCAGAGCACTCCAGGAACTGATACTAGGACTAATATTGTTCAATATCTTGATCAATGAGCTGGGTGATGAAACAGAATCCACCCTTGGCAAAAATGTGGACAATAATTAAAGGGAGAAAGCAGGATTTGATACACTGAACAGTAGAGCTTCAAGTCAGGGAGATCCTCAGAAACTTGAGGATTGGGCTAACAGAAACCTCAAGATGTTCAGCAAGGAGAAATGCAAAGGTTTTTGCACCTGGAGCAGAGGAATCACAGGCAGGGAATCAACCGGGTGAATAGCAGCCATGCTGAAAAAGACCTTGGGCATATAGTGGACACTTAAGTAGACTATTAGCCAACAGGATGCTCTTATCACAAATACAGGACACTGCACAGTGGGTTACATTAGGATGAGTGTGGCCAGGGGAGCGAGGGAAGTTACTGTACCCCTCTGTTCAGCAGTGGTGAGGCCATGTCTGGAATATTGCATCCTGTTTTGTCCCCTCAGCTCAGGAAGAATGCTGAGAAACTTGATAGGGTCAAACGGAGGAGTACCAAAACGGTTAGAGGCCTAGAGCACATGATCTGTGACAACATGTTAAGGGGCTGGTCTTGCTGAACCTGGTAAAGAGGAGGCTAAAGAGTGATTTAACAACAGCCTACAACTATTTGAAGGGCAGTTATAAAGATAACAGAGCAAAACTCTTCTCAATAGTAGCAAATTATTTAACAAGGGGCAGCATAAAAAAAGATGCATCTTGGAAGGTTCACCTTGCACTTTAGGAAAAACTTTTTCCATAGGAGGGTAGTACAACACTGGAACCCACACCCAGGTGGAAGCTCCATCCTTGGAGGGTTTCAGAACTTGGTTAGATGTAGTCTCAGCTGGTCTGATCTACTTTTGATCATAGTCCTGCTTTGATCACGATATTGGACTAGATGACCTCCAGAGATCCCTTCCAAACAGTTTCTATGATTCTACGATTTACTATTTCCTCTCCTCTCCTCTCCCCTGCCCCAYTCCTGTTCATCATAACTACAGACATCTTAGAAAGGTCAAATTAAAGTTCAGAGAATCTCCTCTCTGACTATGAAGCCATATAAAAACTACCTCGGTGTACTTGTTAAAATAGGCAAGAATCTTTGAAAGCCTAATTTGAAAATAGTATGACTACAGAAGAGTGTGTAGTTAACTCAGCTGATAAGCTAATTTGTCTTGCAAAGCCTTTATTACTTAAGGCAATATGCATCAGAGAATGGATTTCACTTGACTGCTATATCCTATAACCTTTACAGGAATGGCAATCAAAAATCTAAATCTTTCCCTCCTTCCTTCCTTCCTTCCTTCCTTCCTTCCTTCCTGAAGAGGAGTGAATGTGGGAATCCCACTGAATGTGGGATTCTATTTCCTGGGCAAGTCCAGTATGCAAAAAGAAACAGGAATCACCATGACTAATTGGGAATGAATTCAACAAGCTAAAGTCTTTCCAGGAACAATCAGGCTTGTGAGAGAGGTAATAGAGTACATAGTCTGGCCCATTATTTGGAATTTAGGTGCCAAAATCCTAACWATATCCCAATTTACACAGAATTTAGGCCATCTATGATGGTCTACTCTATCCTTTTCTCTGATTACAGATACATTTAAATTCTCCATTAAAAAAAAAAAAGTGGTGATAATGCTGCTAAAATAACACCTTATCATTTCAGTTCAATTCACTTCTAGTGAAACTCCATTGATTGGACAAATTTGACCATTCAATCCCATAAATACAAATTCACACAAGCTTGCTTCTGAGACACAGGGAACAGTTTAGTGTTACTTTTTAAGATATATATAAGATAAAATTCAYGTAGTGGGAAATACTACCTACGTACAGATTCTTAAGTAGGCAGATAATAAACAATACAGTGAAACAGGAACCAGCAGAGAAGTTTGTTCAAACAGGGAATTGAAAGTTGTTAACACAGAGATTCTGAAAATGGGCAGTTCTGGCCTCTGGAGAGCCTTTTTTCAGTCTGTGTGGCCCTTGGAATATTTTCATCCAAAGGGAGTTCCCTTGGATGAGATCCTTGGAAAATATTTCCCTTTGATCTCTGGTGTATTACTCCTCTTTTGCAGCCAGCCAAAGTTTAAAACTAACTTGACTCCTCTTTGACTGATACAACTTCTACAGTTAGATGCAGAATTAATGTAGCAAGGATCAGAAAGACCCAGAGAAGCACTGCAAATAATCAAAATGCCACTTCTGTTAGTGTGTTGGACAATGGGCAAGATGAAAATTTGGGAGATGTCTGGAAGGGGTTTGCCACTACAGCACCAGATCTATAGAAACATGTGAGTGAGGGAGAGAATCATCAGCTAGTGTAGAATTCACAACTGCACAGAAGACAATACAACTAGATCAACTTATATCATCTGAGAATCTGGGCCCTAAAGACTGAAATCATGACAATGGCCCTAAAAATAAGTTCCCACAAACCGGCCTCCTCGTCAGCACTGTTTCTTGCTTTAGTGAAGCTGGAGATCTGCTACTAATACAAGCTTCTCTACCCTAAATCATTTAGTTTGGCAGCTCATAAAATATGGAAACTCTAACACTCAATATTCCCCACTCTCTCTTGATTACTGTTCAGGGACAGACTCTTTATATCAAACAGAAACTTAAAGATTGTGGCATGTTATCAAAACCATAATGAAATCTTGTGCAAGCACAGTAATCAGAGAGGGCTATTTGTCAAGACATACTGTAGAGAAAAACAAAATCCCACAGTAGAAACAGGAGTGCTTGCTCTGCCGAGAGATACTGTGAAAATGAAATGAGGCTCTTTTTTTTCCTCCTCTTTAATCAAAACTCAGTATGAAAACAAAAATATTACCAAATAACTTCTTCTGATAAAAAAAAAAGCTGGCTGGAAAGCAACAGTGCATAATTTATACAGAAACAACATTAAAAAGGTGATTGTTCACATAGATATTTCTGAGTGTGTGATCAGAAATTTTGGACCTGGGGGGAGCTCATGTTACTGCCACTACTGGGTTGAGGCTGGATTTGACTCTCTCTGTGAGACAGTCAAAATCTGGGAAGCTGCTCAGGGAATGTAGGTGCAGGCAGATCTAATATTACTTATGAGATCCCTGGTGAATGCATGCCTGCATTTTGACCCCACCTGCTGCTGGAGGTTACCAGCCTTATCCACAAAATATCTGTAGCGGTTTAAACTTGACTCATTGCTTAATGATAAGAGTGCTAGAGGGGGAGTTACATGTTCTGAGATCTCCTTCTGGCTATACCATTGATTTGTGAGCCAGGGGCCTACTCAGTAAATCAGGGATAACATTATTAAGTTACTTAAATGGGCTGTCGGGATGTTAATTACCCAGCACATTTGTGGTCAGTTTGCCCTTGTGAAAATTAAGCCACTTTGCTGTCTAAATGATGCTTAACTCCAGGTGCAAAGATCAAACACTTCAGCTTAAACATCCCCATTCACGGATYTGCATGCTTTCATAGTGCCATCATATTTTCAAATACTATCCCACTTCTAGAAGAGGAGGGCAGTGTCAGGTCAGGATTAAGTTTCAACCAGAGATCTKTGTGGAAGATCTTAAAAGAAACAGTGCTTATCTAGTGTTATTGGTTGCACAGTTGCATGAGCACTAAATTACTGAATGTGTATGTAAATACTGATGTGTAAAGGGCAGAAAGGGTGGATGACTGCAGGGGTACAAGAGGATACTTTATTTCTGATCATAAGCACAATCTATTACTGAGGCAGAGCAATGCAGGGTTAGTACCTGTCAACAAGACGGCTGGAGGTCTCTTTTCTGCTGATAAATGTTGAGTGCAGCTGTGCTTGGCACATGCTTATGCTGTAAACAGGAGCCATGGCTTTAAACATCATTCTGATTTTCCACTTCTGCTAATTGCTGCTTCCACTTCATCGGGGGTAGCACCCAGGCCACCTCCTGAAATCTTTTCAAACCCAGACAGCAACCTGGTTCTTAGAACTGCCTAACTTTGTAGGCACCTGAATTCATTAAGAACCTCTGTATCAACAAGCTTAATTTTAGTTACACTGARATGCTCAGAAGTTGCTGTTCTTGGTAGATAGCCACAAATAGTTAGGCTCCTCTTCATGTTTTTCACATTAATGCATAGCTTGTACAGCAACTCACCTTCAAGAGAGGGAATGAATATTATGATTGCCAGGGATGACATGATGGTCTTATGTCGGGATATTTGCCAGAACTGCAGGTTCATTATCTTTAAGGTAAAAATTCTGAGAATCCAGGGCTCCTATTTCCTGGATTTCAGGGCATTATGGAAAAGGTAATATCTGGAGTGAGGCTTTCCCTATTCTACCAGAGAGATGATATATCATCCAGGTGTCCATCATAAGAAGAACGCTATCTCAATTAGAATGAGGTGCTTAATATTTACTATTTTTGATATGTCTGTGCTCCATGGTAATCCTATAGTTTTTGCAAATGTAAATGCATGTGTAGGAAAACTGAAATATTTACATGAAAGAAGGATGTTAGAGCAAAGTCAAGACACAAAACATATGATAGAAGGTAGCAGACAGCAGCTAAATGTTTAATTCAGAGCACTGTATCCAGCAAATCCATCATCAGAAATAGTCTTCAGCTTCATTTCCCTCTCTCAAAATATAAAGATTAATAGGTTGAAGGAAGGAACAGAATAAAAGGATAGGAAGACAAAACCTCTCCTGCTTCTGAGGATTCACCAGCATGTTGTCTGTGGGTTATAGGGCTGCTGTGCTGTGGAATTTTTGAGGCAATGCACTTTGTTACAGGAGGTTCATCTGCACACTGGCTATTGCCATAGCATTGTATCATTTCTCTGTTGAAAATCTAGTATTTCTCCTCATAATGTCCTCCCAAAATATCTTTGCCAGACCCTTGTAATTTTCCATTCACTTCAAACTCTTTCCCTTTGACCCCCCAAAGCCACTTCATCTCACTACAGAGCCATCAAAGTGAGACAGATAAGGTCATCTTCCTTGCTCATTATCCTAAATATGTACTCTTTCTCCTTTCCTTGAAATCTCTTATTTTTTCAACTTTTCTCTACACTAAWGAAGACACATTTTCAACCTTGAAATCCCTTCACAACTCCAACACYGGAAGTGCTTCTTTTTCATATCAGCTCCTCATTCCATTTTTCTGCCAACTATATAAGCCTTCATTACCATTTTATATTTCTCTGAAACTGTCTTCTATTTGTCTCCATCTATCACAGTGGATACCTTACTGAAGAGCAATACTGTTTTAAGTCAAAATTCTTGACATTACATCCACAATGACCAAACTAGAGACTAGGATGAAGAGCTTTTTAAAAGCATGTGAGCTGTATATGATATATTTATAAAAAACTCTAAGCCTTAGTTTTAATGCTCTCTCCATATATTGCAGGGATGTGCCTAGATGGCCTTTGAAGGAAGCTGCAAACTCACTCTACCTGAGATCTGTATCAACTGAAAGTGAACCAGTTTCAATTTCAGTGTGCAACCACACTTAACAATGCTGATTTGGAGCCGACTACTTTTCAGCTAGCTTGAAGCACATGCAGAGACACCCGGTAACATTTGTTTGACCAAATATAGGTATCTACAGTGTAAATGTCAGCACCTAAGCCAGTCATCTAGACTGTCTTTATGGTCAGTGGAGAGAGACAGCTGCTTCTAGGGTGCAGTTCAGCTCATCCTAAAGTTGCTGCCTAAAATATGTCAGACTTATTTTGCTTAGTTAAGCTGTAGGCATGCCTATTTGTCTCTATTAAATATAAAAAGAGCTTATGGTAACTTGACTCAGATGCAGATGTCTGCATTATCTGCCTGCAAATGAATACATAGATTCATAGTTTGGATTCAGTTCCAGCATGAATCTCTGTTTGGAGTTGCTTTCTTTCTTGATTGAATGCATAGGGAGCCTGTGCAAACCTATGTCCATCTTCTAGGCTTCAAACAGCATGTGGATATCAAATTCATATTGAATGTGGATAAGAATGTGCCCGGTTTCAAGTAGTTACACAACTGGGTCTTCATTTATAAACTGTCTGGTCAGGGATGTTATCTGCTGATGGTGTACTAGCTCAGCTAGGATTTTCTTCAACATGATAGTGTTAGCAAATCTTAAATATAGCAAAGCAGAATGGTGTGGCCCTCACTGCAGCTGCAATAGCAAAGCAGCAGTTCCCATCACCCTTGGTGGTATCTGTACACTCTGTAGCAGAATGGGGCACTATTCCTGTTGTGTGGTGACTGGACACTATATCACCACTTTATTAGCAGCGTGTGATACATATGACAATGACTTAATACTTACATATATTAAAACTACAATTAAATTTCCATACTGTTTAGTAACTCACCACAGAAACTATTTTAATAGGTGTACAAATTTATCTCTGCAAATAATCAAATTATTTCCTCCAGTGGTGTCCAATGAAATATTACACATAAATCTGGAAGCATTATTTCCTTTAAAATTTTCCTTCATAGTGTTTTATTGATCTCTTTCTTGTCATTGCACCACTATGAAACATCTGTGTTTTTCCTTTAGCTCACCATCAGTTCCCATTTGAAAAGTCTGTAAATTTTGTGCTCCTCTAAAACCTATAGATAATTGATTCCAGGAGCGTGTGTCCACAGCAAACTGTGTAGCCGCAGTTCCACTTCATTTAACAATATACAGTTCTTTGTTAGGTAGAGATCAAAGAATATAATTTTATTAACTTTTATTTGCCAGATTTAAAAAGAATGGGCTATTTTAAAAAAAAGCAGGTCTAGTATTTTTCTTATGAAATATACAGTGCAAAGAGAGGTAAAACAGAAACAAAAGTAAGTCATAAGTATCTTGAAGTAGTTTCCAATCAATAGCCTTAATGTATACTACATTCAAATTATTTTTACCATTACTACAGAAAAATTTCACTACCAAATGATGATGAACAAGAAAAATGCCTGGGAAATGCAGAAGTAAAGAATTAGTTACCATAATTGTTAGCTCAGAAAACAAAGAGCAAAGAGAAGATGTGTTAAATTCTATGTTATCTTCCTGTCCCTCGTGTTTTAATGCATTTGAGCAACATTATATAAATCTACTACTATCAGTCCTGCCAATTAGCATGTGTACGTTTGCAGGATCAAGTCTTGTCTGTACAGAAAATGGCAATGTTTAAGTGCAGTTCTACTATGTCTRGAGTCCTGAGGTAGTGAAATACATAAGCATATGTCTAAAGCATGTGACAAGACCTGATGACTTTAACAAAACTATGGCACTCGCATGCCGAAGTGAGGTGAATTACTTTTGTGCCATTGATTTCGGAATGCTCAGAACCACCCTAAAGGCCTCTGCATTGTCTCAAACTTCCGCAGATTCCTGGCAAATTAAGAAAAACACCTCCACGCTGTTTCTGAGTTAAATTCCTTACAGAAAGTGTTTGAAAAGCAATGGCAGAACAATTTCTACTCCAAATGATACTCAAAATGTTGAGAGAGGTGAATTAAGCAAGGCAAGGAAGGATGAAGATACTTTGGCTCGGACTGGAAAAAAGATGAAGAATAGATGAAATAGAAAAAATCAAAACAGGATGTCCTGGAAAGTAGCTGCCAATAGCAGCAAGATTATATTTTGGAATGGAGAACTTCTCATCTTTTCTTTGGTACTTTATTACTGCTGGTTTAGGTTTTGGAGGCCTGTGTATTTGTTTCTACTTGAAGGCTTGGTGGGGATAGAAAGCAGAGTTCAGTTTTCCTTCACTGTAAATTAAGTGTTTTTGGAATGTGTAATCATCTAAAAAAATTGACAGTGATGAGTACCATGGAACAGCTTAAACAGTTTTGGATACTTGACTCTCTTGATGGACAGAAGTTGTTTATTCATCTGTGTGACAAAATAGCACAGGCCCTGATTCTTATTTATTTTATAAGGTCATTTATGTAGCTTTGGCTTCCTTAAGATGAGGTTCATGTTCAGAGTATGTAGAGTTAAAAAAGGGACTAATTACTGTACAACATGGCATTACAATTTGAGCAGATTATAACTGCTTGCCTAAGAGTTTTTTAAAAAAATACGCAAACAAATCCTGACGAAGTGTAAATGTTTGGAAAACAAGTTGTTTTTTACAATTTTGTGTTGAAAATTATAAACAATACAAAGAGAGCCCACAGTCTGAAGTGAGCATTTTGACATTTTACATTACTTTGTATTGAAATGATTTATTAAATTATTTTTCAAATATTTCACAAATTCAAGATTTGAATGATTTTTCAATTTTATCTAACCAAAATGTTCAAAATGAAATACAATTAATTTACAGGATTTTTGAAATTAAAAAATCTCTTTTAGCCTGGAAATTTTTCAAAGTAGTGTAATTTCCTGAGTTTCTTTTCAAAATTTCTTGTAATTTCAAGAAACTCAAAATACACATCAAAAGCAAGACAAAGAGATTGTTTTACAAAGTGGGCCATTACAGTATCCAAACAATTTTAACTTTATAATTAGTAAAACTATATCAGGATGAAAAATACTATGTTTAATACACAGTAAAAGTAGTTGTTTCATTGTTCCTCTAAGGCTATCCACAAAAGACAGGTTTTATTGTCTTTTTTTTAGTTTCTTCCCAGATTTATTTTTCCTAAGAAGGAAGTCAAGATACCTGTTTCTGAGGAATGTTTAACACCAGTTAAACACAATGACCATTTTTATGCTCCTTGTTTTGTTCTTCTGAATAGATCTCTGTGAAGAATCATTTAGGGACCCAGTCTTGGCTTGACTGCCAGTCATGCCAATTCAGTTTCTGAAGGTGGCATGAAGGTCTTAAGACACTGCCTACCTCACACAGAAAATTTGTGGTGCAGCAGGGCAACTCAACCCAAGTCTACAGCTAGCATCCAAAGATATCCTTCATGTCTAAACATTTTTTGACTTACGCAACTCTTCCCTGTATTTCAAGCCATTATTTGCAGCATGAAAAAAGGGCAACGGGCATTTGCAGTCAGTCGTAAGATTTGGTCTCCTGCATGGCCATATGAGATCCTTCAGTCGACTTGTGGGCACAAATATAATTTTTGAATTGCATGTATATATATCTATGTTATCATATTCTTTCACTGTGAAAGCAGTAACTACTGTATGTGGTAAAATGATATATTGTTGTCCGCAAAATGTCTTTGGCAACAGGATGTTCACTAGCCTTGGAATTTTGCCTTGTATAAATATTTTTAATCTACTCCATGTAGGCATATTTTGGCTGCAAAATAAAGGGTTTTGGAGATTAATATATCCAGGCTCAGTTCTGCTTATACATCCTACATACATCAAGGTTTTATTGAGCTGTGCATCTAGAAACTTTGTGTAGCAGCTGTTTTGGGGCCTTTTTTTTTTTTTTGCCTGCTTTGCTCAAAGGAGGATTATGACTATATCCTATTTTTATACTCTACAAATGTAGTAATTTAATCTACAGATATATTTTCATTCTTCAGATGTAACCTATATAAAGCATGTTCAAATTTATGATCATTGCTTTTCCTGTAAAGAATATTATTGGCTTCTTTTCAAATGTCCACATTTTCCCAAGGACCGTCCAAATAGCTCTTTATCAATGAAAAACAAATATAACAATTATTTGACAGTATCAAGTACCTTTCAGCTGAGTATCTCAAAGCTCTTTCAACTATTTATTAATCCACACTATGCCTTTGGGAGACATCTTTTACTAGTCTATTTTATTGGCACAGCAACTGGGTCTCAGAGAAGCTACATGCCTTGTTTCAAGTTTGAGAGTCCATCAGTCACAGAAACAAAAGCACAGCCTAAAGCTTCTGCCTCACCGCTGCTCAGTGGAAAAGTCTTGGGCTTGCTCACTTGTTAAAGCTTCTGCCAGAGCAAGATGAAGTTTAAAGGAAGGCTGAGATGGTTATTCCACCCTGGTGTATTTTACCTGCTCTTTTCCAAACTGCTACTATCAGGGAAAAAATATATACATACACATATATCATGTAATCATTTAATGAAGCTTGCATTTCTGCTGCATTGAGTGTGTGATGCTGGCTTCTTCTCTATGAATCATATGGTTGAGAATGCAGCAAGTAACAGATGAGTCCCCCCGTACCTCACCCCTTGCCGTGCTAGCACCCGGACCATGAAGAGGAGTTCACTACAGGAAAAAAAGATGGCAAGGCTGCTGGGGAGAGGGAGGTGAAACAACGTGCCAGAGAGGGGGTGGTTCTCTAATTCAAATATCAACAGTTCTACTGTGAATGCAGGAATAGCTTCAGATGGACCATGCACATTAACATCTTTGTCCAATTTCTGCTGGAATCTGGATGTGATAAGATGCCTGCAAATGCCACTTCAGAATAAAATTTAGCAGCCTCCCAAAGTGCCGTTAGTTTAAGTCAAACTCTGTTTTAGCAAAAAATGTTTCCCACTTCTTACAAAACTAGAAATTGCTGCTCAGACTGGTTGTAGGTGCTTTTCTTCATACAGCATTATATACATTTCATATGCTATACAAGTAATATTAATTCAAAGAGATTGTGAGGTCTTTTATTTATGCTCACTACCACATGTTTTTTTTCAACACTTTTCTGGGGCAATTAGTCTAGTATTCCTGTAAACTTTTATCTCATTACAAGGAGACAGACTGTGCCTCTACAACACAGGGACAAATATTAACTCTTTATAGGGGAAACAAAAGGGTAACACTGACAACAGGCTCTGCACCTTCCAGACCTGCTAAATTGCCTTTGCGATGTGTGAGTATGAGAACGCAGTGTTGCAAGGCTGGAGATGATTCTTCTTCCCTTGCACTCTCCTGTCCCAGAAATTTGCAAAAAAGTGAATGCATCTCTCTCACGCTTTCAACAAATATTTGGAAGAGATCAGTGCCATAGGAACAAGAAAGGATGGGGTGACTAGACACAGATTTCTAGAAATGCAGCRCATTGCAGGATAAAAATGGCAGTGATGGCTTAGCAGCTGATGATGCTGGTTAGAAATGTAAAGGGAACCAAGAGATGCTGCCTTTCAGAGAGGTGGCACCTGTCCTCAGTTTGACATTGCCATCACCCTGTTGTGCATTACTCAAAATTGTCACTGACCACTGATGTAATCTATCCACTGACCTGGAAAGAGGATCAAATATTACCTAGGTCACACTGAACAGATGGATGTCGTGTTTACACTGTTTCTAGAGTCTCCAGTTAAAGGAGATAGATAGGCTGAGCCTCTCTAGATATCTTTACTGAACAAATCACAAACAATTGTATTGAATTGCTCATCGGAGCAATCATTGCTGCAGAGAAAACTGTTAGGGTTTTTTTCCTTATATTTTGTCTGAATGTGGAAAACAACTCCCTGTTTCCCCCTCCAAAATATGTATTATAGACAGGAAAACTGCATCATACACTGGTTTGTTGTTGTTGTTTTTGTTGGAGAAAATAAACCCAATCCTTTCAACATTTCTTCAGAAATCACATTTTTAAAATTCTCTATCACTGCTACTGCTAGTGTTTCCTTCTGCCCTGTCTCCAGCATAGCTACATCCTCCTTGAAGCCCAGAACTCATCACATTGCTTTCTCCAAGGCCTCACCACTGTGGACTAAATTCTTTACCACATCTTATGAGGATTGCAAAAACATCAGGTTATTGACTAATAAGAAGGATGGGATTCACCTTAACCCCAGAGTTATCTTCTGCTCCTCTGCTACGATGCAGAATCATGGGGCTTTTGATTTTGGACCTCACAATGATTTTGTGGGTATACTGATTCTCAGGTTCAAATGGCTGTTTGTTTATGGGCCAGAGAAATATTATCTTCCCTAACGGATTGATCTTGAAAACATTCCCATTCCCTAGAGACTCCACCTTCTTTTTCTGCATGGTTTCCCACAAAAGGGGAGTGATCTGGCCCATGAAACGGATGCCATTTTATGAATAGTTAGCTTCACGTGTTTACAATGTGTTAATGATAGTAAAGCATAGGAAGTCTTTAACCTAATGCTTTTGCAGACTGAACCATTGTATATATAGAGACTTTTTTCATCTTGCCACTGCCTTTTTAAAAAGAACAATTTTCTCTATAACTCATTTCTACCTTAACTTCACCATCAGTAAGAGCAAACTGCAGGCCCCTCCAGCAGGCATGGACCATTTCCAAACACAGAGACCTGTCTCCAGCAAAAGCAATTTCCAAGTCTTGCCACAGAATAGCTTCTCTTCCCAGAAAAAGAGGTTATAACAATATCATATAACCTCATGTGACCACTGTTGGCTTTTTAATGATGGCCACTGTTATACACTGGAGACATGACAAGTGTTGGTGGTAGCTTTCTTCCTTGATCTCTGTGTCCTTGTCTATATCCACCTCTATTTTACCACCAGAGATCATGGAACTAATGCCCTCACACTCCCATGTTGTTCTAATCCAAAATGAAAATCCTTAGTCTTGCTTCACAGGCCTTTCTGGATACATTCCTCCTAAGTTTGACTTCACTTACTTCACCCTTCAGGATGTTATAACATTTGATCTTCCATAATTTTATTTATTATGTGACAGTACTGGCTTTGCTCCTTTGGCTGTACAGGATACACATTTTGCATCTCAGGAGTCACCAGGGATCGTGTGAATGTCCCAGTAACAGAGCATGTACAAAGTCCAAGATTTAAACACAAAAATGGGAATTAAACTCTTAAGAGCCTGTTTTATACTCAGAATTCTCCAGCTAATGTACCAGCACTCCTGGCTAGAGTCTAGTAATAAAATATTCTGGTATTTTGTTCAACAGAAAAATTTCAGAATAATACTGCRTTTTTGGTTATACATGTGTAATTGAATAATGCATATTTCTGTGGTTTAGGTAGTCATGTTTGACATGATCTGTAATAATTAGCAAAGCGTTGTTGACCTATAGTACTCTCAGCTGCAAAGCTGAGTGTGTGAATTGCTCCTTGAGGAAAATTCACCCTTAATGTAATTCCATTAGCTTCATGTCCTTGAGATTTATACTGATATCTACCACTAACATCAAAGAGTTTGGCTAATTAAAGTGGAGAATAAAAATTACCCTTTTCCATCCTTTAAAATTCTACCCAGGCTAGAAGGAAAATCCCCTGTAGTTTTTATTGTCCCTTCCCATAAGGATAAACAACCTTCTCTGAGAGCTCTTGTTTTTACCCACTGTGACAGTTAAACGGACACTGCTGGGTTGAAAGTAATGCTCCTAATACTGACTCTTATTTGTACTAATATAAATCACTAGTAACTCCACTGCAGTGAATGGAATTACAATGGTAAAAAAAAAATCAGTATAGGTGGGAAGCAAAACAGACTCATATTTACAGCAAATGAAACTGCACTACCTGTATGTGTTGTCTATAACCTGTCAGACTCCCAGAATTGTATTTGTTCTTAAAATCTAATTTACTTATGCTGTTTAACTCATTGTCTCCATAAACGTACAAGATTTACATATTTCAATTATGTTTTCTGTTTTCACCACATACAGTAAAAATGCTTTCAACTAGTATAATATATAACAATCTCGTAAAGAGTAACATTAGCTAAGTTTTCTACAGTGATATTAAGTATCCTACCACTTTAAACAGTGAAATGCCACTGCATACTTCAGGGACAAATAACATGTAGGTGTCAAAGTTTGAGGAGCTAGCTGAAATTTTGGAAAGTCCATAGTGTGCATGTGTACCCTCTCAATAACATTTCTATGCCATAAGCATGGGCAATTGTGTATCAAGTCAATTCAAAAGAATGCTGAATTAAGTTTAAGTCAAGATCTTCCCTTTGTGGGAAGCTACCTTTACTTAAAATTATTATAGACCACAACAYTACATTTTGGAAAACTAGAAATATCAAAACATTCTATGGAAAAGAAACTTAAAGTAAAAAAGTTGTTTTGTCATAATGGAAATATTGTTTTGAAAGTTTCAGAATTTAAGGATGCTTGGAAGCCCACACTGCAAAGTTCCTCAGCCACGGCTTCCACTCCACCCAGCTCCACCAGGACTACAGAGGGTCAGGACCTGTGCAAGCTGGGGCCAAATTTGAAGTGTGGGTCCCAGCACCATTAGCCAGAATCTGGAGGATCTTTGGTCTCCAGTCCTGGGAGGACATGGGCAGGAACTATAGACTCTAAAACCTCCAGCACTTTGTATATCAAAGCTACTCTATTAACATGAACCTTAGCAAAATAAGTAATCTCTGTTCCCACTGCAATTTGTGAGCGGGTTGGCAAAGAACAAGGTAGATTCCCAGTGGGACCCTGTTTGTATTTCATCAAAAGTTCATCAAAACTGACACATTCCTACAAAATACTTCTGTTTCCCCAAACTGGCATTTTCCAACAAAAGAAGTGTTTGATCGTTGGCTTCCAACCAATTCTATTCTAAAGCACTCTGTACAACCTGGTCCATAAACAGTAACAGGTTATTTCCAGCAGTTTACACCTGACTGGCACATACTCGGCTCTCTTTCACTATCCAAACTATCCCTCCAGGCACTTTTGTTTACACACATATCCTTTGGATAAGAGCATAATTTAGTCTCACTAAGAAAATATATCAGTGGTTACTGATCAATGTAATATACTTTAGAGACTAAACCAGATTAAAGTGAGCCTATTAATACTAGAAAATACCAATCAATATTTGAACTGTTTATCTATATATATGCTAAAAGTGCATTAGCAAAATAGCAGCTTATATACAAAGCAGCCCATTGTACCCACGTTGGTCCATTTTTCTTCAGTCTACAGCTGTGCACATAGCCCCACTGGTTGTAAAATGCCAAAACACTGCTCCTGACAGATCACACCTGCTTCAAATAACACATCTCACCCCACACTAATCTACAGCTATAGGCTGGTTTTAATGATTTAAAAATGCTAGTATTAACTCTTAATGCTCAACTGGTTTTTATGGAAGCAGCAGAGTTCATTTTGTCTTGTTTTAATACAATCCCAATAAAACAGCTGGGAAATTGCAGTGCCAGGGAAAAGACATTCAAATCCACCATTTCCCCTATTGTAATAATAATCAGCTTGACAAAGTCAGATAGTAAAGTAGATTGTAGCACTTTGGGGCTTTTTATACTTATATTTAATTATATTAAGTTCCCCATTTGAAAGCAATTAAAAAAATACTTTCAGTTCAAGATTATAAAACTACCCACTTCTGATTTCAGCCTGACATTTTTATTGGTAATCTGAGTTATAACATGCTCAGGTTCATTCTTCATTGATTGGCTGCTGAGCTTTCTGCCAGAGTTTTATAGTTTTATGGGAAAGTACAGTATTTAAAACTCCTTTAAATTCATGGGCTACTCCTGCTTCTGAAAAAGCTTCTCTTGACTTCTCAAAAATGCATAACAAGAGCCCATGTTTACTTAAAAACATCTGCTTCATCCTTTTTGGTGTAACATAAAAAAGTGGGCTGATGTTTTCCATGCTTTCCCTTTACCCTTGTGTCAAACAATGAGAGCATGTAATTTCTTTGGGCCCAAACCAGCCCCTCTCCCCCCCCCCCAAGAAAACCACAGCTAGTGGAGTTCTGCTGTGAAACAGGGTACTAAACAGGCATCCCTGGGGATGGGGGTCACACACCACTTACCACAGTCCTGTAAGACTTTGACCTAACTCTTAGCTACCACCTGAGAAGGAGGGGACATGAGCAAATAGTAGGCAGGAGATTTCATTGCCTGGGCTCGCTGTTGGTTTCCTGGCTGGGAATAAAAGCTGCATAAAGACCACTAGAAAAATCCTAGAGATCAGAAGGATCCTTTTTGCAGGTCCTACAGGGAAACTCAGATCAGATTCTGCTAGTAAGTGCAAAGAGCTATTCTTTACACTACAGAAAGAAAAAAGCACATTGAAATGGTACAATATTTGTCATACTTACTGTTCTCTGGCATTTCAGTTCTTACATTATTCTGTTCTGAGATACTTCTGAGTTATGTTTTTTCTTTATGGTGAATGTGGTCAGCACCCCCTCCCACACTGCAGGAACTGCGTAGGTGGGGGAGCAGAAGGGAAGGATGACGCAGGGCTGCTGGCCCACCTTGCCAGGGAGAGGAGAAGGTACCCAAATGCTCTGCTACCCCCTGAGCAGCTCTGCGGGGATARTGTGTACTTGAGGAGCTCGCTGCATCATGCCCTGCTCTTGCAAGACTCCTCAGGCATCTGTGATAGTTCCTATCAGAGGCAGGAAATAGGGATAGGTGAAGCTTTAGCCCAAGACAGTACAGCTGTACTCTATATCAACAAATGCCCAAATAATGTTACGCTTGTGAGCCTCAGAAGAACAATTTGGGCACAGGCTGTACTGAGGCCAACTCAGAGGCACGCACTTGGATCCATTTCCAGTAGATATGTAAATGGCTACTGGTGGTAGACATTGTTGCAGTTCATGAGCACAGCAATAAGTTTTAGAGATGCTAAGCTGCTGTCAACAAATGAGGATTCTCACACCAGACTTTCAAAATACACTTTTGATGTCTGTTAGCTAAAGACGAGCTGCCTTACGTTCGCTTACATTGATGTAGGCTTAACCTCTGCAGTGATTTTTATGCCACATAAATGCAAGCTTGCTTTTCCAGAACCCTTTCTAAGAAAGCAATGATTCGCAGCTAAGTCTCCCTCAAACTTAACACTGTACTTACTGAAGGAACACAGGGGTGTATGAAAGCATAACAGTAAGAAGCTGTTTATACCCTTTAATATTATAACTCAGCTTTCGTCATAAATCTCTCTCCTTGATTGCACATACCTCCAGCATGAACTCATGCTCCTTTTGATTTTCCTCTTTATTACCCTTAGCCAACTGAGTGATGTGTGAGTTCCTGTCATGGTGCTGACTCTATTACAAAGTGCAAAGGTAATTTACATCACGGGGCTGGCAGGGCAGCCAATAGCACCATGCCTGGGAGGTGTGCGGTTCCAACAAGCCTCTCTCTTTTACGGATGATGGAGGGTAATATTTTTTTAAAAAAACAAACTATAAATTTCTGTGCATGGTCAGAGGCAAGTCCTTGAGCTGGGAAACAAATTTTCACTCAGTCCACTAGCAGCATCATGAGAAGTCAGCATCTTCTTTCCAGTGAAAAGCCCTAAGAGCAGAGTCTGAGTAACCCCCTCCTTGCCTGAATTTCTCTGCTTCATAGTGGGGGAACCCCCATCTAGAGAATTCATGTTTCTTTACAGAAGAGGTTCACTGTAAGCCAAGACTCCCTGGAGTCAGAGCTGCAGCTTTCACACAGCTCTATACTCCGAACTATTTGGAAATTTTCATTCAGTCTGGATATAAACAAACCTTCACTCTATCTGAGTTCAGGCAGGGGCAAAAGCTCTCCCAGGAGCACAGCCTGAGTGAATGGGGTCAGTCTTCAGAGGGTTGGGAGGAAGCAAATCCTTTCCAGGTGGCACTCAGTGCACACTCACACTACCAATGGAAGTAACTAATTTTGGAGGCCAGTCACCCTACACTCTCTTTATAGCCATTAAGGAGAGATAGGCACCTCAAAAAATGGTTCAGAGAATCCTTGTTAGGCTCTTGGTATGATCTGTCCTTTGAAGAAGAGGAGCCCTTCCCACTGATACATAAACTGTACTCCTACCTGAGATAAGAGCCTACGGTTAGCCTGTATGAATCCACCCATCTGTTGCTCTATGTGACTCTGAGGCTGCAGAAGCCCAAACCTGTTTTTGGTTGGGGACATAAGCAGAGTGTCAGCCCCATCCCAGGACCTCAGACTCTCTTCTTCTGAGAAGATCAACTTTCCTCCAAACCCTAAACTTTACACTCAGGAAAAAAAAAAAACCTCACTCTTTTCACWCATAAGCAATGGGAAGGGAGGAAACTTCCTCTTCTTCAGACGCATCACACACATTTACATTTAGACAGTGATAGTCTTATTTCACTTTTTAAGAGGTTCAGCAATGTGAAAGGCAATAGGGATACATGGGAGCGTTCATGTCGCTTTAGCACCCCATAGTGAAAAGGCTTTTACTGCATCTTCGGCAGGTAGTTCATGTGTGTATTGTTTTCAGGCTCCAATGGGAATTCTATAGTGATTATTAATAATATATAGTGATTATTAATATAGTGATTATTAATAATATAACTATCTTCGTTAACAGCTCTTTCTCTTGTGTTTGACAGCATTTTTAATATTAGAAATGTGTTTGGAAAATATGATGAAGTTTGACAGATACAAAATTTGGATTCATCTGATCAAAGATATGCAGGTGCTCAGCTCCTCTTTCAATTGTATGGGAGCCAGTGGTCCAGGTAATTTGGGGAAATGGGCTTCAGCAGCAGTCAAATTCTTATTCTGATGTTCATTTAGCCTCAGAGGAAAGGCTGTTAACTCAAGATGGTTGCTATGGATCTTTACTGATTTATACATGGATGCACTACATATCTTAGCCAGCTGAATTTCCTAGGAGCTTGTATTATATGCTCAAGATGATTCAATATAAAGGTTCGTCTACTTGCTATTACTTTCAGTGCACAGCTTAATTCAGGTCCTTTCATAAAGGACCTTAATGTAAACCTGTGAATTAGGATCTTTCCATAAAAGCATAAGTTTCCAACCCCTCCCTAAGCAGAAATGGAAAGGAATTATGCTCAGAACAACCTTAAGAGAGCCTCAGCATTAATAAGAAAGGAAACAGTGTAGCCTTTCTGTAAATAATCTCACACCAAACATTTCTGCAGGACTTGTTTTTGCAGCAGTAGCTTAATTCCAAAGACATATAAATCTACCTTGTTTGTAAAACTACTGTACGGCAATACTGTATGGTCGAATCTTAGTTCCACTGACATCCATAAGACCAATAGAAGGAGAAGGAAGCAATACTCCCGTATGTTTATTATGTAGCATTTTATGTGACTGTCGTGCTCTACTGGCTTTTCACCAAGTTGAAGTCTGACCCTCAGCTTAGTAAGAATATGCAGGGCAAAGTGACTATACGTAGACAACTCCATTTACCAGCCATCCCTGGGTGTTGCATTATCTCCCTCTGGGGCATGTTCTACATCTGCTTTAAGGGTGTGTTTACACTGGAGTGAGTGTAGTTTGAGCAGACATTCCTGAGCAAGCTTTTTAAGGAATATCTGAGTACTGTTTGTAGCACAGCTGTGATAGCATGGACTCCAGCACAGATTGCCTACCCTCATATTTACTCGCTTTTGAGCTGGGCTGCTTGAGCCCCAAACTGCTGTCTTTTAGATCCATGAGAGACCAGAAGAATCTCTCTGAAATCAAGGGAGCTTGAAGACTCAAGATCTGTGCTCTTGTATTCTGATCCTGTGCAAGGCACAATTTGGTGAGATCACAGTATCCAGAGCAATGACTGATGAGCACATTCATCATCCCACTGTCAGCTGACATCATGTATTAAACATGCTTATTAAATACATCATGTTATAGACAATTAGGAGAAAAATGTAGAAGCATGGACTTACTCTTACGCTGCCTGGACTTCAACTGAAGACAAAGGTCTATTTGCCTTCAATAACGAGACCAGCATAAGCCCTTAGGTATAGTCTTTGTGAGTGTTATAATGTTGAAGTACCAAAATATCATCCTTCAAAGCTGGGTGAGCTCAGAGTGTATATCTCTTCATCAACTTATGGTTGCTTTGACTGTTCTACATGTCTTTTCTATTCTCTTGGCACCTGGCTCATCCCTCAGTTATCTTAGGCAGAGTGAATCAAGCCAAGTCAGGTGTGTTCAATAAGAAACAAAGAGATAGTAAACTTAGATGTTAAGTTGACAGGTGGAAAAACCATGAACAGACTTCTCTGCACTGTAGGAAAAAAAAAAAAAAGTTTTCCGCTTTTTTGTTATTGCTGTTCTGGTAAAATAAATTTTTGTGCCTCCTACCCCTGCAATTCCTACGTATTTGTATTCGTTAAGTGTCTGTTAAGTCACTGTGACTTACAGATTGCATCATTTTTCCTGCCCTTCTTACCTACATTTAAGTAATTATAGTCAGTATTGGAGTATTTTCATGCATGTGATAGGGTCTCCTTTTTCTCCCACAACACTCCTCAAGACCCAACCAGGGCTGCCAGATTGAATCCTTTTAGATGGTATTTGAAGTGATGCTGCTTATTCTGAGAAAAATGCACAGAAGACATCATTGCAATCTGATTTGAGGACACGGCCCCTCTAAAGACAGCTCTCTAAACAGAACTTGTCATGTTAGGTATAGATGCAAACATTTGCATCAAGTATAACCATTGCAATCAGTGCTAYCATGCTCCTGTAAACACAATATTGAATTAGGACCCAGGACATCTGGGGATCATTCTTGTGTCTGACACAAGTTTACTGGATGGTGCTGAACAAGTTTTTTTTTAACCTCAGTTTCTTCATCAGTGAAATAGCGATAACACGAATTTCCCCTGGAAGTCCTTCGAGATACATTAATGACAAAAGATATGCACAGAAGAGAAGTTTTAAAACTGATTATATTGAATATCTTCATCTTTTTGTCAAGTCCACCCTTATTAAAGAGCTGCTGTACTGGTGGAAATTAAAATGGGCCTGGATCAAGTATTTGCATAGATTTTACAAATCTGACCATTCAGATCTGTCAACGTTTGTATCTCCATTTTCCTAAAAACAGTAAGATTTTTTATCAGAACTTTCACTGTGCAACATTTCAAATAACTATTTGAATCAGCRGCAGTGAAGCTTGTATAGAGGACAATTCTGGCTATACCTGTAATATTTATAATGACATCCTTTTATGTATTATTACAGTTACAAACAGTAAGCAACATATCACTACAGCTGGCTATTTATTACACCTACTGTACAGAAGAAAGCAAGTCTTTTTTTTTTATTATTCATATAGATGTTCCTCTAAACCAGATAGTTAAGTGATGTATTTATTTTGGTTGCAAGCCAGGCAGAAATATTTAAATCCTACTTTTGGAAGCAAGAATTATCTAATCACTCACTAGCTTTTATAATAAAACATTTATCATGGAACATTAATCCATTAGTACTTATTTTCCATCCCATCCTTTCACTAGCACCTAGCTTTGAACAAGGTTGAGTTTGGCTGTGATTTTTCCTTTTATCATATATCATAGTTACATGATGGGACACACCAACATTGAATTCAGAAAAAAAAAACCCTTGCACTTTGCTTGAACTTGGCACCCAGATGTTCTGCTTGTGCTTCCACTGCTAACAAAATAGTACATGTGTGAGTTCTGAAATTAGTCTTTCATCATTACGTACCAGGGTTTCATGGCTGCAAGGAGGCAAGTGGAAACAGCTAAGAATAATTACCTGCTAAAGAAAAACTTGCGTTTAACTAGCTTTGTTTTTTCACGGCTTTCATTTGCATAGCACATCACCAAACTGCCAAGCTTAAGCTCTCTGGCATTAAAGGCAAAAATGAAACGCTTCGGAGGGATTTCTGTTTTGTTTTGTTTTGTTTTGCCAAATTAGAGATTAAAGGTAACCCCTGACTAAAAAGTGCAGTCCCTGACTCTGTGATGCCACATCACCTGTGGTGTTGTGTAGCTGATCAAAGGTTTGACTTCATCGGGCTCTTGCCAGCCCCAGTTTTACAAAGCCACTGCTCAAGCAAATGTCAGTTGAGGACCAGCACAAATGGAGGGTGACATGTTCCCTTACTGTGCAAAACCTCTGAGGGGAAGGAGGGCACTCAGGGAACTCCACAGTCCCACCACATTTTCTTCAGCTTTCTCCATAAAGAGAGGAAAAACAGAAAGAAAAGAATGTCAAGAAAATGGGGAAGAGACAGGAAGAAAGGTCTTCAAGGAATTGACCACTCCCAAAGGATGTCTATGTCACTGGGAAGTCTCAGCTGATCTACAGCTCTCACGTGCTGCTCTGCTGCAGTATCAGTTAGATGCCCCAGCAGGTATCTGCAGAGACAGGTTGCTACAGCTGAATCTCTCCTTCATTCCCCACTGTGGGCTGGGACTGGGAATGGGGGTCTCAGGCTGCAAGGATCTCAGCTGAAGCCGAGATCATTCCCCTTCACTCATCTCAGACACTGATACCCTTTGTTTCAAAATGGGGTTCAGCATGCCAGTGTGAAAGGGAGGCTGCTAGGTTTGTTCCCAATTTCTGTGAAGACTTTTCTGAGCCAAAAAAACTTCTCTTTTGTAGCATGCATTATAGAATGTATGAAACATCAGAGCCAAATCCTGCAAACTCTGGTTGTAGCATTTACTACTGGAGTAGACCCCTTCCAAGCCATAGGTGTAATAAATGCTATGTCAAATTTATACAGAACGAGAGCCAAGCTGTTGTTAATTATAAGACTGGAAGACCCTGATTCATCCTACCTCTCTTCATACATTTAACCGAGGTGCCTATGTAGAGTGCCTGCTGTAGGTAGACTGGAACTTGAGAGGATTACTGGCTTTAGTTTTTCCCTGTAGTTAATTACTTGCAGTTGAAAGGAACGATTGGTGGGCAACATGCAGTTCCCACTGGAGCTAGCTAAGTCAAATAAAATGAACACAAAGACAAAACTGACCACTAAAGCAAATGGCTTCTGGGAAACAGAGGATAGAGAAGGAGATGATTTTGAAGAATATGTATTGTTCCAGTATCCAGACATATTTTCCCTTTGGTTTTTATTAGATCAATGAGAGTTTTGTGATCTTTGGACATTCCCCAGAGGAAAGCACCTATCACCCTGCTGGTAATTTACATAGCAAAAGCAGCTGCATACAGAGACAGGAGTATTTCTTTATATGTTTTGGACTTGATGCTTAATAAGAACTCTCCCCTATGATTTTGGCAGGGAAATATTTTTCCTACCAAAATCTTCTCCTAGATGTTTAATCCTCAGACAATCATTCTACACCTGTACTTCCTATGGAGTTTTGTGGGGCATTAGCAGAAATTTTGTATGCAAAGAAAGATGGAGTGCACTCAAATAAACAAAGCTAGTTATTAAACATCACCACTCAAAAATCACTTTTAAAAATCTTTTTGTTGTCCATACATTTAAATCAAGAACACTACAGTATGTTCATTGTTCAGAAGGCAACATGAAAAGTAGAATCCTTAACTAAAGTACATTTTCTTTAGTGATTTAAGTGATTCCTTTCTACTGATTTATGTGCAGGTTTTATCTTTGCAAGATAGACCACATGTATGCACAAAGCTATATTATTTTATTTTTTAAAATAGGCCTATTCTACTTGTATTTGCAGTAGACAAATCTAATGTTTACATTTAAAGACATTTACTTATATTTTAAGTATCTATTTCATTTTTTTATTAAAAATAGCTCTTATGTATTTTTTAGCAAACGTAATTCAAAATTATATTTTAAAATGTGTCTGGACAGACAACTCAGAGTTATTGCAATTAATGGAAATTATTAGTTTCCTTCTTCCCATTGGGGAAACATTAACTGCATTCTCAGAACCAAGTTATCAGCACAGATATCTGAGGATTGCTTGTCATTGAAATGGTATTACCTCATCCTTTAAGTACATTGAGCTGTCAGTGCAGGTGTGTAATAAGGGGATATGAAGGAATTCCCCCAGCACCTACTAAGCCAAAGATTAGTTTAGCACTTGTGTCAAATAGAGTACCATCAAGGCTACCCTAGCTTTTGTAGCTAGAGGCTATCCCAATGGGATATATAGCAGCCAGAGATAGTTAATGAAAAAACACATCCATATCACCTTTCCTCTTCTGGAATCAGATTCACTTGTATAAATAACAGTATATAACATAACATAACATAACAACATAACATAACATAACAACACAACACAACACGACACAACACATACAACGTAATAATAATTAATCCTAGTATTGCTGAGGAGTCAGAAAACAGATATTGAACTTTCTATCAATTTCTAATATGAGGGGATTCTTATGACAGAGTTTTCATACCTTCCTCTGATGAACCTTCTGTTGACCTTTGCCAGGGGATGTTCCTACATGAYGCAACATCATGTTTCATCCAGTACGGTAGCTTGCACAGTTGTACTTAGATAGGCTCATAACGTATCTATACACTGGAGAGAGAGACCTCTTTTCAGTTGACCTCTACCAAGTACAAAGGTGAGATTTATGACCATGCACAACAGGCCTCCTGCTAATTCTCTTATGACAGAGAAACTTAATCTTCCAGGACATACAAACATAGCACAGAACTCAAAGTCCTCTGAATAACAATTCAAACACATGTATATGACTTGCCTTTTGCACTGATTAATTAACTAGTTACAGAAAAGCTCTGCATAAGAAATTTTAGAGATAGGCAGATATTTGTGAAAAATATAAAACTTATCATGTCTTCCTTATCATAGTGATGGATATGGTGTTAAGGCAACAACAGATAGCTAAAGTTGTTCTCAGTCTTCCAAGAGAATTTTAAATGTATTTTAATTCTGTGATTTGCCACCTACAGGAATGGCAACTCTTTCAATATTTATCCTTTATAAGACTACATAATATTAGTAAATACATTATAGGACTTGTTATTCGGAGAATTTTACCAACTCTGGTAAAATATATTAAAAAAAAATCATTTCACTAAGGAAAAAAGCTGAATGGAAAAAATACAATAAAAATTGCCTAAGTAATACTATCACATAACTAGATTGCTTGGCATTGGTTTAATCCGTGAAATGTCCTCAGTTCTCATACTATTTTTTGTCTTGATTGAGGAAGGAACTAAAAGACCAGGCTTTTTCCATTGCTAAATTTTCCATTGTGAAATTTGATGTGTTCATGACTATAGAATCTCTGTTAATCAATAAATCACTAGACAACTTTGATTAATTAACTAGTCAACAGTTCATAAGACAGTTCAGTAAGACCATCTGCATTTCCTCTTGTCCTGTGTGATTTTTCAGTGAAGTAAAACGTGGCTGTTTCTGTTCCCAGACTGTATGTTTTAAATGCTCAATGGAAGAATTATGTGTTATTTTTATTTGTACTTCGGTAGCAGCTAAAGGCCTCCTCTAAGTTCCAGATTTGTGCTGGGTTTTATATGATCCTTTTTCAATAGACAAAGCTGGAGGGAGAAAGAGAGGCACAGTAATTTGAGGGAAGCTTGCCCATACCCCTGCACAAGCCTGGAGGCACAGCCAGCACCAGAGCTCAGATGTCTGGAGTCCAAATCCAGCGCCTCACCAGCCACATTGCCTTTTCTGAGAGAAAATACAGAATGCTCTTGTTTAAGCAAACAGCATTGTTGTCAAAGACAATTTGTCAGCATGAGCTTTCCTGTAAAAGGAACCATTTTATTAGCACTCTGGGTGGGATCTCATCCTCTTGCAGGATGTCTCCCATGGAGGCATCTAACCTGCACTTACTTAAATGTTAGGTGCTGTATGCAGCCGTCTTTCCAAATTAAGTTTCCTAATTCCTTTGACAGTCAGCAGGGGAGATGGGAGCTGTGGAGGCCTGTAGCAAGCAATGCAGAGGCACCTGTGGTGGGTGACARCATTTCCCCCTGTGGAGAAAAATTAAATTTGTGTGTGTATTAGTCAACACAGAATAAGGAAGACTGAACATGGCTGGGTCATAAATTCACTCACATTGGTACCATTTGGATACGTGACACAGACAAAGATCCTTCATAAGGAGACAAAATATAAACTTAATCTGACTTTTCACTTTGATGATCCTATAAAATTATCTCATATTTCAAATCTCTTCAAGAATTTAATGAGGAAACCCTGCATTTATATATTGACATATACTGTTTACTATGCCGATCAGGATTAGACTCTTCAGCTACTTGGTGTTTCTTCTTTTACTTCAGATGTAATTTTCTCACCTGTCCCGCTGTATTTTCCAAACTCTCCTGATCCAAGGAAAGAGTTCAGAACCCTCTGTCTGCTCTCAGGTGCTGCGGGGCCTCTTAGCTGCCTTCGGCTGCCTGTACTCAGACCATACATGACCCCATAATCTCTGTATCCACCTTAAGACTTTGCCCAGCAAATTGTTCTAGTTTATTTAGAGCTGTAAGATACTGTATGTGTTCTTATTTTTATTCTCTTTCTACTGATGGATTATATCAACTCATGTTAGACCAATTCTTCCTTCTGTGTTTCCCTACAACTTCCTAAAATAAGCTGGTTTTAAACAAAAATAAAAGTGTCTATACAGGCTTTTATTATCTTTTGAATTAGTAGTCCATTCTGCTACATATATCCATCTAGTGAGTTTCAACTCTGTTTTTGAAGAATCACACCTGGATGCAAGAGGATGTTTCAGACTTTATGTCCATTGAGTCTTTTTGAACTACCTGCTGAAAAAAAGCTGGTCTGAATTGTTCTGTCAGAAATGTTTCTGGTAGAAATGTTTCCTTTCACACAGTATCTTAACACAAGGCTCTCTTTTTCTGGCTCAGCTCTATCGATCAGAGCAGGGCTTTCACCACAGTCCATCTTGACAGATGCAGTTGGGCTGCAGACCCTGTCCCAGAAGAGTAACTGAAGGATCAGACCTTTGTGCAGTGACTCCCATGATACCTAAAAAAAGTTAGTAACAATGCAGTAAAATGAAAGGAAATCAACCACTATCAATTCAACCAAGTAAACAGAAATGAAGATTCACAGTCCTTCCAGAGAAACACTTTTGGAACTTTTCATTTCATGACCTATGTCAATAGTTGAGTATTTTGTTGCAAAACAGGATAAGGAAAACATGAAATGTTGGGATAGACTACTAGACAGAAATTCGAGTATCACAAGCAGATCTATTGAGGATCTTTTCAGTGCTAACAGAAGTAGGCATGAGTTTTCCTAATATGTGCCAGAATGCACTAGGAAAAGGTGAAGACCAGGGTGTCTTTCCCCTGGCCACAAGTAGTAATATGATTTGGCAGTAATTGGCCTGAGCAACATTTGAGACTTTGATTTCAAATATGCAGATAGCCCAGTTTCCATTTGAAGCAGCCAACAAACAAGCACACCAGGAAACAATACCCATAATGCTGTTATCATAATACTTTTTTTTTTTTTTACTTGCTTCAGAAACAAAAAACAGAAGCCACTGAGTAATATATTGAAAAAGTTCAACCATACCAACCTTTGAAGAATCACATACAAAATACTTTTTTAAAATTTTAAATCAAAAAGTATGTGTCTTGCACTTTGGACCAGCTTGCCAGCTGATGTAAAACAGTTCAGCTCCTTTAATCATATGGGGCTATGCCAATTTACATCAGCTGAGGATCTGTCTAATAATAATATGTGAAGCAGGGCTTCACCACATACTGTACTGAATGTTGGAAAACATCCTGTACTTAAATGCATGCAGCTCTTTAACTCAGAGTATGAGACTGGCCACATTGTTTGACATAAGGGTTAGTTTTCAGATAGTGAAATTTCAGTTGCCAGGTGCCAGAGGCAATTTATCAGACACTCATAAAATAAAGATCAAAAAGCCCATCAGTCTCCCACTGCATCTGGGATCTAGGAAGGAACACTTACAGCCCCCTATCCTTTAAACAGCTCTCACTTAAAGAGCTCACTGTTTATAATAACAAGAAAAGGAGAAAGGGGTCAGGTCAAAACCAGCAGAACAGCAGGTGGTGTTATAAAGTTTTTTTCTGCAGTTAAAACTTTTGTGAAATAGTAGTTCAAATGTACACATATGAGCCTGTTTCAAATTTTTAATTTGTATTTTTAGATAATTTTTGGCTATTAGAATACAAATCACAAATGACTTGACCTCTTTTTCTCTGCTATTTACTCCAATATATTACAAAAATAATCTTGAAGGATTTCCTTTCATGCTTCCCATTTGACTGAAAGCCCTTATTACACACTACTGAATTCACATTTTAGATCCAGAACCAAAATTTCTCCGAAGTTCAAAGGGGCTTCTGACTAGTGTTCCAGTTCATAACCAGCTTAGCTGGAATGGTGCAAAATGAGAAGTTTGGATTCAGATCTGAACTGTACTATTTAATAATTAATGAGCACTCACACTTGGTCTTTACTGAACTCAGAGATGTGAACCTTGCCTTCTGAACTTTTTCTATGTCAAGGCCCTGTTTTTGCCCTCAGTTCTCCTCAGTGGGAGAGGAGAACCATCTCGCCTCATTCAAGGAATATGTCACATTCCGGTTTGAGCCCATCTCTTATGACACCTTTCCTCCGAGACAAAATAGCCAGCCTCCATCAGGTATGAATTAGCCACACATGCTGAGAGCTGTCACCAGAAACTCACATAAGAACATCCCTCAAAAGAGATGAAGATAAGATACGTCTCTGTCCCAGAGGAGTTAGTGAGCGTACCATGAAAGCCTCATCTCTAGTCTGCAACTGACAGTGACAAGCTGATAAATTTGATCTACTAATTAAAATATACCATTACCACTGAGAACACAAGATCAGAGGAGATCTCCCCTGATGTACTAAACACCTCCTGCAAAGTACTGAGCATGCGTCGCTTCCAGAGACCTCAGCATTTGGGAGAACTGAACACATTGGAGCAGAAAGTATGGCATTTGTCTTGCCTAATTTTAGTCCCTTCATTTAAGTATCTGCCCAGGCTCTGTGTATAGTAGGTGTAAAGAAGAAGGTTAAGAAGGCTAAGACTAAGATAAATTAGTATCCTAACTACAGTCCAACTATGACATTCTGAATAATGCTCTGGAGGCTCTTGCCTCCATAGTCAGCCCTGGGAGCCTTGGCTCCCACACTAAACACCTAAATTAGACTCTTACTATTGGCAACGTGAACTACCTTCCTCATAAAAAAACAAATTTCCATGTCTGTGCTATTTTCTCATGCATCCTTTCAGAAGTGTCCTCTGTTGCTGTTACCTCTRCTGAGTCTAACAATTTCATTACCACTGAATTGAGTAATAGCCAATTGTTGGAAACAGAAATGCCTCAAAGTTCACAAACAGAGTGCTCATCATTTTTCAAAAATGTAAACATTTGTCAACAGTTACTGCACAGAAGTATTAAAAATCCATGGGAATGAAGTGGTATGTCTTGGATGCAAAAGTAAAATTATTATTTGCTGGCAAATGTGGCTTTTTTAATAGTGAACCACAGTATTGATATTAGACATCAACATCCAGTGTACTAGTACCCCCTAATTTTCTGACTGCTATCAAGCTTCCCAAACACCTTGTCCCAGAAATCATTCTTCTACTCCAAAGCATGAGTCAGGTCTCCCATCTGCTTTGGACATCCATTCAAAAAAGTTTATTTGGCCTTAATCCCATTCTCTGAATTCTGTGTGGTATCCAGTATAGTGGATGCATTATTTTGAAATGCTGTAATATTGACTATGTTATCTTTGCTTTATAACCATGATCCCATAGAGCTTTTCTTTGTATTTCCAGCATTCATTTCCCAGGCAGTTTTATAAGAATGTAATGAGGTGCTATTATTAAAGCCTATTAACTTAAACAGGCTTGTTGCCTGATGAGAACTCAATTTTATTTTCCTTAAGCAGCAGGCCAGATTGCAATCAAGTAGTTTCTCCAGCGAGTATCCCTACAAATTCATCACCCTATTTTTTAGTCTGAGATAATGCCACAATGGAGACCAGGCCAAAACTTTTCTTTTGCTAAGTTCCAGCAAGGATATATTTACTCTTTTCACACTAATTGGCTCTAGTAAGGTAATTTTTTCCTTCATTTCATTGTTTCTTCTCCTTTTTTTAACTTTACTCCCAGAAATAACACTGAGATATTTATGGATTGTGCTGAGCTCACGGGTTTTGATTAAGATTTCTACATAACTGAATAATTTCTTTAATTTATCTAACAGGACTAGCATTAGGCATGTGCAGCATGTATAGGCATGAGACCACACAAAAGAGGAGGCTTTGCATTCCAGGTCACCATCTCCAGAGGCCAGAGGAGAGTGAGGGCTGCCAAATTGGTTAGATGGGCCCCAACTCCGCCCTACAGCTGTCAAAGCCCTCCCACACACTAACAAAGGGAGATTTTCCCATCCTTCTCTGACCTCCAGAGATGTACCGAGTATGGAAACCTGCCCAAAGCACCAAGGTGTTAGGCATATTTGCTAAAAAGGGCTGGAGGAGGAGAAAGGCCTTGCAATGAAAGCACAAGGTTGTCTGGCTTCACTTCCTAGTTCTTCTGCAGATTACTTGTGTGACCTTGCAATTTACTCCCTCTATTTCCACTCTGTTTTGGCTTTATGTTACATAAAACACGAGATGGGAATGAGAACTTGCAGTTGTGATTAATGGAGAAATAGGGGCAACCAAACTGTGCTCAGGTCACAAGCATACTTTACAAAAACAGTGCAAAATCAAAAAGAAAAAAGGGAGCTTTTCAATACAGACTAGAGAATGCAAACAGCAGACTCCTTATCAGATAATCAACACTATACATTTTACAAATATCAATAATTCATCAGCTGAGATACGTGATTCTGCTCTTATCCACCAAAAATGATATTTCAAACATACTGGGCTCCTGAGAAAATATTTTCAGACTGAATCTCAAAGAAAATATCTTATGGCACTGAAAATCTCTCATGAGATTCCTTAATTGATATACTTGTGAGTGTCCAAAATGTACAGATTTTTGGAAAGCTATTTTCATTGAACTGGAATTCATCCTAAATTTCTTTGGCACCCATTTAATGATATCTGAGGTGATTTAACAAGTATTTCACAAATACCAGACCTAAGAGAAAAGTACTACTTATAGTTCTCTTAGTAGATAAGATATTAATAGCATGGCTGAGCAACCCTTTCATAGCAGTCCTTTCAGCTGAGGATCCAGTGAATCTAACGTGGTCATCTAGTCTACACTATTATATTCCTAATTTGTGGCAGTCACCAGAGAGCAGGTTCCTAAATTCCCTGGGCAGTCAATGGGGAAAAGTGAGCCTCTATTGGAAGACTCAGTCTCCTTAAGTTTAGACACCTTAGAATGGCAAATGTGACTCTTTCTAGAGAAAAACTTCAGGCACAAGTTACCCAGAGAGATGAGAATCTGCCCTTAATTACCAAATGAAAGTTCACCTAGTTTTATGTAAGGCTTTTCTGTGATACAAAGGACTACCACTTGACGTGTCTGTAATATCAATTTTTTAACTTGCCTTTGCTCATGGATCTCTTTAAACCAGCTTAGAAGCCAAACCAGGACAGAGCAGCAAAACCTTCAGTGTATCAAATTTAGGTCTCTCTCTCTGATTTTCACACATGCTAAAGTCAGAAGAGAGCATATGACCAGCTGATCTGTTGTAAAACACATCACCTAGTTTCTCTCTTAATTCACTTTATAGCAATATACTGTTTTTTAAGTTATTCATTTCAATCGAACACTTAAAAACTCCATGTTTCCTTAGCTAGACTAAGCTGCTCCAAGGTTTCATTACAGCATAGATTAAGTTTAGCATCTCATTAAATTGGAGGAGTGTGATTTGGAAACAGAACTTGTAATATTACCACTTTGATATGTATGGTACATGCATAGCTAAATATATCCATGAATATAAAAATTTACATATGTGTTTCTGATGTGAACCCTGTCATTAAATCTAGTCAATTATTCTTTTTTGCTATGTAAAATTCTAACTCCTCCTTCAGTAAAAGCCAGGTTCAGTTCTTGGCTACCTCTTTCCACTGGTTTTGTGATTTTATCTCTAGCTTTTCCTCTCATTATTAATCTTTCTTAGTAAGTCCCAAATAACTTATTTTTTTCCTTCTTTCCTTCCCCACAAATCCCTTCATCAGCACCATGTCTTATCATGTCAGATGCAAGCTCCCTATTCACATCTACCAAAGTTCTCTAATACAATTCCCACTTACCTCTGAAGACTTCTCTTTGCCCATTCCCACGCTCTCTCCCCAAGCACCTCCCAACCCTTTTGCCTATCTGCTCCAGTTGGCTCTTTTCCTGTTCCCTGTGGTCTTCAGGAGCTGCCAGCTGGCCCACTCTCTCTTCTTCCTCAGAAAATGAGATACTCTTGCTGTCCCCACTACCCAATGCGGAATGAGGTTCACATAACCCCATCTCAGCAGGAGTGCTCTAAACTCATCTTCTTGCTCTTGTGTTGATGTTGACACCATTTCTGGGGCCAGACTCCTGTAAAAGGAAATCAAAAAGTTGTGCACAGTTCTGATTGGAGGCATAATGAACTGGCTCATGGACGTCTGCTGCTGAATGGAGTCTAAATTCCTTGATGCTTTTATCAAAACATCACCAAATGTTGATTTGCCTTTAGCTCCAAGAGTTCAGTCTCTTGTTTTGGAAGTAGAAGCATCTTAGTTCTAAATAGAGTTAGTGAAAAAAATTTCAAAATTGTCAGAAAAAAAGGAAGCATTCTCTGACAATGTTGACAGAAAAGTATTTCATTTACAAAAAGTTGCATTTCTCCCTCAGTAGTACTTTAAATCCCAAACTGGCCATTCAGTTTGGTTGCAATGTCTTAAGTAGCCATTGATTTTTCATTTCAGAGTGTTAATATCTAGATTACAAATTGCCAAGACTTGAGCTTCTAATGATATGATTATTTAATGTTTCTAGACAAAGGGAATTATTTTTCTCACATGTTATGAGAACTAATCATCATGGGAACAAAAGGAAAAGTTGGCTACTGAACTAGAGGAACTACCAGATCTATTACTTTCCTGGAAATGTTTCCTTTTAGTTGGCTAATGTGTATTATGAGCTAATGATAATGCAGCACATGCGTTTATGGAAGGGATGACCTTTTTCTATCCATTTTCTGAGCAGACACACAAAATCTATCTGCATTTCAGACACTGCATAGCACACTAGTATGTTTTAGTGTATATTTACACTAGAACTGGGCGCAAGCACAGCTCTGTAATTCCCAAATTGCAGATGGTTCATGTCTGGGCCATTCAGTGTACAGCCTGCACCCATTTATATCGACAAACTCGCACATAAAAAGCTCTTTTATTTGAATATCTTTTCTCATCCTTTTTGATTATCTACAGAGCAAAGTTGTCCTCTTATAAGAACTATTTTCAAGTCTTCTTCTGAGAACAAACTTCCTTTCATTTGACAGACATAAATGAAAAGAAATTTAATATCCAGTTACTATATTGCCTTTTCTCCCAAATGGTATTCTGAACCTGTGTTACATTTATTTCCCCTCATTCTGACAGAGCCAGCTCATTCTTATCTGTATCAACACCATCTTATTTTCGACACCCATGAGATGTTGGAGGGTTCAAAGAACCCACTTTGGCCTTTTTTGTCCTGGATCCATAGGGAAAACTTCTCTCACTCTAGAAGTGGTTCCTCACCCCTCTTTCACTCCCTTCCTCCACAAGAACAAACAGATGAGAGTAGAAATATTCGATTTAGAATCCAAGTAGCAAAGGAAATGACTTAACTCAGCAGAGGATGGGAAAACTACTGTATCATTATTACAGTGTCGTGGAAGGCTCAAATGACACTAGATGTCTTGCAGAGGACAGTATACCAGAGCTAAAACACTTTTTATACCTCCCCACCTCTCAGTTTGAAGCATCAGTGTGGTTCACTGAGAATAAACCATGTTAAAAAGTTATTTCAGTACTGAATTCGCTGCCCATTCCCATATCACACAAATGCACTGTTATGCAGAGCCTGATGCTTATTTGAAATTTTGCTTTGTCCTTCAGGCTTCTAGCAATCTTTTGGGGCAGGATCTGTGAGCTCTGAGAATGGAGCAACATCACATCTTTTGTAAAGAAATATATGTTATGGAAGATACTATGAAGGAGGGCAGTAAAATACAGGCTTCTAAATTCCTCTGTGTGTGTGTGTGTGTGCGTGTGCACATTTGTGTGTGTGTATGCAAGCAAATATCTGAGATGAAACCTGAGATGAGGTGGGTAGTTAGTTTTTTTGTTATGCCAAATTCTGTTTAGAAAGAATGGATCAGAGAAGAAACTATGTGAAAAGCTAGAGACTTACTTTCTGGTTTGGTCCCTGATTTAAAACACTTGTGAGGCAATTCTTTTGAAAAACACAGAAAGAGATTTTTATTCTGCTTGCTGATTGACCACCTCTGGCCCAGGACAGTAAATGAAATACAGTTATACTTGGATTATACCCAGTTTCACCATCACTGATTGATCTTCTACTGAGAAATCAGCACAAAAGGCCTGTCATCTGCTACTGCTTGGCAGAGAGGAGATGGCGGTGTCAGAATGGGACAGTTATGTCAGGAAGGCAAAAATAGAATTCTGAGAGCAACCCAAATTTAATGTTGGTTTTGTAATTCATCTGTGGTGTTACGTCCTTTATAGTTGGGAATGCTTCATTAAATACCATGCATTGTTTAATAAGTAGTTTGCCAACATTTTTTTCCTTTTCTTTTAAGTCTAGAGCCAGCAAAGTAACCGCTTTCTACACAACACAGATAGTTTAACTTCAGCAAATGTACTAATGCTGATAGTGTCAAAGAAGAAACACTTCTCTGACAAGGACTGAGCAGAGGCTGCACAGCCGATAAGGAAATTATTTTTTAAAATGAAGCCAAAGGAAAATGGAATAAAGATAAAAGGGCAATCAAACACTTTATAGTTTTTTTTTTTTTTTCCCAAGTGACAGAAATCCATTGGATTAATACAAAATCAACAGGACTGCCCCTAAGGAACAAAGTTATCTTGAAACTTCTTTATCAAATGAAACATTCTAAGAATCTGTTTTAATTAAAAGCATTACTTCTATCTTTTACCAACTGCAGTCTTCTATTTGGCACAGCTTTAATAACAAATGGCAGGTATCTAAACAAATGGGATTTTAGCCATGGAAGAAGGACGGTATCTATCCATTTGGTTTGTTTAGAGTCCATTCACACCTTGACTGATGTCTACAGGTCTTGCACAGATGTAGCAAGAGAACTGCATGTTTTGTTTTGTGTTGTTTGTTCTCTCCTATATAGTAGCAACTTGACATCATATTGCGGGAGGAGAAAAATGCTTACTCAGTACCACTCTCTCCCCCTTCTGGTAGGTAGAGCACAGCTGGATGCAACCTCAGTGGTGATAAACAGATGCAGATTTTTCCCTTTTCACATGATGCAAATCTTGCTGCAGAAAGATACTGGTTTAGCTGTGCCATTCAAAACATACATTCTGATTTAAAGTAGCTACCTAGTTACTTCAGTAGTTAAGCTTCAAGTATTACTTCGGAGAAGAGCGTGGGAACTGAGATTTTCTACATGTGCCCAAAGAAGAATTTGTTTGTCCAATTTTAGATTGTGAAATACTCCAACTTCTGTTGCTGTTGTTCTTTTTTATTTCAGAGTAAACACATATTGCTACGCTGACATGCCAGGTCCTTCAAATATTAACACAGCGGAGTAAACTTTTATGGTTACATGGATCAAAGGGTTGCACAAAATTAAGAACATGCTTAAGTATTCGCAAGATCAGGAATGTAATCTATTATGCCCAAAATAAAATTCAGAAGACCTAGAGAAAACTTTCTTCATCTCGAATTCAGATGAATACTTTAGAATGACCTGAAGCTGAATATGAAACCTTTGGGTTTCATATTCAGCTTCATGAAATTTGTGTTTAACACAAAGAATAAACAACCTATGGAAAATGAATTTTTGGTTCTGGCTCTGCAAAGTGAATGTATGTGCTTAAATTTATGAAAAAAAAAAGGCATCTATGGTGTTACTGCATAATGTTTTGAACCACTGGATCTGTGACTTTCTTATGGTGTGGCATACTTAAATGTACTTTTTTGCAGGCCACAGAAGCAGTCATTGCTCTTGTATGTATAAGTTAGCTTTCATTCCAAGGGAGATTTTAAATACCTGGATTTTGTTAAGGAATCTGTAATATAGCAGTTTTCTTTTGCAGTTGCAAAATATAACTTCTCCAAAACTAGCTGCTGTACTTCACATAAATGTAATATTGCTATCAGCTGCCTATTGACCTAAAAAGGTTTGATTTCTCTCTCTCTCCTACTTAGCAAGATTAAAGGCTTAGAAGTTCTGTTACACCATATCATGCCATATGTTAAGACGAAAGACTAATTTTGGCTGCCTACAACATTCCAAGCCCTGTTTAAATAATATTAGCTAAAAGCTCAACTTATATAAACGCTTAAATCTGCAGATGTAAAGCCTTGAGTAACAAAGTCCTTYAAGGACCAAAACCTGCAATTTACTGCTTTTGCAAGGTCTGCCATACTCCAGGGAGACCTACTGTTTCTTTGTAGAGTCCTGGAAGGGCTAAGCAATGTAGTAACAGAATCTATTCACACCCACTGAATTTCACTCAGGAAGGGATCTATTCAACTCTTCTAACCACATCATTCTGATGGTTAAAACTTGTTGCACAGGACTCAGTTAAAGCTGATTTCTGCTTTTCATAAGCTTAGCTACCTTCTCACAGACAACCATAAGCAAATGCTGTCATTCTTTCTGCATTTGTTTCTCTCACTACTAAAGAGGGCTCTCATGAAGTTTGTCTGTATGATCCATGAGCTATCATACCATGTAAGCGCATGAATAAGAGATGAGCAAGAGACATGCCAACACAAGCTTGCTGTCAAAGACTTACTGTGTATCAAGAGCTGTAAGTTTAAATTTGACAAACTAACCTTGAAATAAGAGGAGGCATTCTTTGTGAGAAGACAATTAGACATTATGGATATTAAGGGGAGATGATTACATCCTCATCAATTGGAGGAGTTCAGCAACTTTTTACAGAACATGTATTAAGCCAGCTCCTGGGAGTAAGGCTACAGACTTTAAAGTAAATGCTTATGGTTCTCTTCTGGGTGTAGATTCAGTAAATCTTCTTTCTTATGGAACTTGGGCAAGCAGTGGTGCTTAGGTTGCTGCAGCAGGTGAAGAGTATCAACAAGTCTGTGCTCAGAAAGTGGCTGTGTTTCAATCACATGCTTCAGACTGTTGCCTGAAGAAATCAGAACTTATTTTTCCATCCTGATGAACAATTTCAAGAGCTATTATGTTCATTTTCTCATTTTTTTGTTTAGTTAGTGAACTATTACTTTTGGTTGTTTGGTTTGGTGMATTTCTCATCCTTCTGCGACATCACAGATTGGCTGCTATGGGAGACGTTGCAGCCTTGGACAAAACAACACTCTAGAGGATACAGAGACCCCCTCAGCCAGCTTGGTTATCTGCATGAAAATTAATAATATTAATACAGATATTTAGACCGGATGATACAATCATCCGCTTTAGCCTTGCCTTCTGAGATATATATATATATTTACATATATATATATAATGACACTGTAAATTACAAACACAATGTCATTAAAACATGTCATTTAAATAATTATTATTTTAAAATAAGAAAGAAAAATGTAAATCCTACAAACTTTACAGTACACCCATTTTTTGATCCAATGAAGTTATCATGCTTTCTTAGGTACTCTCCTTTCCATACAGATTCACCTGCCATTCCTTCCCTGTCTTAACTAGATCCTGTATCTTCCATGCTGGATGACTGGTCCATGCCTATTTCACCACCAGGCATGTAAATTGCCATGATTAGTTATGGATGAGAACACTTCCATGATCACAGGAAGCCCATTAATTATTCTAAAAATGTTTCAGTCTTTCACTAGGAGTCTATCTGAGGCTCTGCTTTGGAGCATAAACATGTCCTTACGGATTTTCTCTTAAAATTAATGTCTTGCTTACAATGAAGTTCTGAGGGTAAGCAGCAGCCAATCGAGTTTTAATGTGGCGCTGCAAATATATGTGTTTCACTATGCCTTGTAAACACAAAACACTCCAGCTGATGATCTACATCAGACCATACATATGGCAAGCATCAAGTATTAAACTTGCTGCCTTGACGAAAACAACACCAGCGAACTCTGATTGTATTAGGTGTTGCACACAAATACCTATTTCCATTTTGATATAGGAATTATACAGTGTATTGATTCTCCTCTCGGATCTGCATTCATTGACTGTTAAATAGCAAACCTTTGTGGTGGCTTTCCCTTTAGATCCCACCTGCCTGGACCAGTCCATTTATTATACTTTATTATATAGCCAGACGGCTACTATTAGGCATTTCTGCAGGCTGCCTGTGAGGTTCCCACTAAAAGGGGAGATGTGTTGATTAGAGAAATCCTGATCCTGAGAAATTTCTTTACAATTAGTAGAGACAAAACTACAGATTTTGCTTTCTCAAGAAGACAATCACTAGGAGCTACTGCAGAACAGAAAGAGATACAATCATGCCTTATATTACATATTATTGTTATACTACACATTGAACAATTCTACCCAGTCAGATTGTGTTTGAAATTTCTACTGTGCCATGCTTTTCAGTTTTCTCACAAGTACTGGAACAGAACGAGGCTTCCAAAGTTTTTTTTGTTTGTTTTTTTTTAGTTATTAGATACAGTGGTTTTGAATTTTGAATGATCTGCAAGAAAAGACCAATGGCTTTTCTTTCTATTTCAACCGACAATTTTTAAGGACCATATTTGTGCTCTAACCTGTGTCTCAACCATCCATTAATGGATATTTTGTCATTTACTTACTATTTTGGATTTTCTACAAATTCTTCGTACCTGGTCATCTAAACCACTTAGTACTTGGCTTGGGAATTAATTTTGTTCCCTGTTTAAACAAATTTCAACTAAAGTCATGTGATTGTCATCATGCATGACTAACACAGCCAAGTGAAAAAATACTACTGGAATCTCAAAAGATCTCTCATATTCTAAATACCTAGACATATTATGTTCCCAAAAGGATCAGRAGTGGAAGTTCAAGGAGACAAAAAACCCTATGATCTACTTATTCAGCTGACATGATGTGCACAACAGAGGCTGAACAGAACACACTCACCATTGTTGTAGCAATGGAAGCCGTTGCCAGAGGAGGAAAACTGAAAAAGGAAAAGGAAGCTGATAATAACGTTTCTTATTTACATTTTTGATGACAAGTGTGTTTCTTTCCAAAGCCCAAATATGTACATTCTACAGAGCCGCAGAATGACATTTCTACACTGCTCACAATCCCTGAAGCTTTTTTGAAGGGTGCGAATTGCTTCCTCTCTACCTAAGGTGAAATTTCACCCTGMGAGAAGAAAGGCCAAAGCATAGGTTTGTCCTATGCAGAGCTCTTTGCATACAGCAAAGATATAAGTTTATTTAATGATGGTCTATTACAATATGGCAAAGTTACAGGCTTATCTTATACTGGGCTGTTTGGATACGTTGTGCTAATCTACGTCAGTATCATGTTAACTCGGTGACAATTTTAGAGGTGCTTTGGAATCTAATAATAAGATACAGGATGAGGGATAGAAAAACAAAATGAGAAAAAAGAGATTTCTTTAACGGGATTAAAAAGCAATCGATAGCAAAACAGATATTCCTGGTGATAAAAAAAGTCTGGAAACCAGCCATTCTTGCTGTAATGTATGTATAAGAAGGAGAACCTTAGAATGGTTCCACTTCATTTATATACCTCCCACTGTTTTCATCACTGTTGCTCATGATAAGCCCTCTCCTTCACTTCTGTCGTTCTCCCTCACAAAACCTTATGATCTTTCCTCTTTTTATGGTTTTATGCTTTTAAATTGCTCTAAGTCTGCTGGTAAAAGAGAATGCCTAAATATATAACAGATACACCCATTCACCTTGGGATGAATGTTTTATCGGTTCAGATGTCATCATATTCCTCACAATCACATGTTCCTTTCTCCAACACATATGGCAAACAGCTGTATTGTACTGGCACTACTCTTACTTATAGTTTAAACCTGAGAGACTCAGGATTTCAAACCAAACCAAAAATAATACAACAACACTGACCTCTTCTTAAAGAGCACTACTTTTAATCAATGGAGAAGCAAAGAAGATGAATGAGGAAACAGAAATCATGCAATAAATAGTATTTCCCCTGTCTGCAGAAGATGCTGTTCCAAGGCAGAAAGGACATTATTAGCCCCAGATCTGTATCCAGTGGTACTCTAGAAATGGCCCAAGTTTCTGATCCAATCTTCTCCAATGTTCCTTGAAGACAGAGGACTGAATATTTGCATCTTGCATAGTCAGGCAGTAGAGTGCTCTAAAGATAACACCCAGTGTTTAAGTAGCACTTTTCATTCAGATGTCTTGAAGCTCTTTCCAGGGGTGGATAAGGTGCATTATCCCCATTTTACAAGACAGAAGAGTCAAGATACTCTTGGGTTAAGACACCTGCCCAAAGATAACCTTTAATTTCACCCAACGGACAGGTTCAGATTTATGGCAATCCAAGCAGCTAAATCCTGCTCTTTTGTTCACCCATTCTCTAATATTTCCCCACTCTGGAACATTTCATTCATTCCCCCCAATCTGGCACATTTCATGTTATGTGAGCAGGGAGAGGCTGTTCAACCTTCTAGGGCACCCTTTGGCCATTCACACTGCACTTGCATCTGGCTCTGTAGACTAATAATGTCCCTGCTAATGAACAGGGGAACAGGGGCATTAGTGACTAAACACAGAAGTGCTGAACACTTATTCTGTGGAAAAGCTTTAAATCATAAGTCAGATGTTCACCTAAACTTTCTCTTTTAAAGACCATGATCAGAGATTGCAAAGACTGCAGAGAGTCCAGAGACTGACACGAAGCCTTTACCCATTGCAAGCTCTTGGCACAAATTACTCAGTATAACAGGAAATCCTATCGCCAGTAATGCATAACACTGTAGCGCCTGGTTGCAAAGAGCTTGCCTCCCACTCGCGTGGTCATCAGGACAGAAACCTTTCAGCATGACTGCACAGCACACAGCAATCAGCTAATCCTATATTTAGACTGAGAACTCTTCTTTCTTTTCTGCTGTATTGAGAGAATGGAGGTTGCATTGCATACAGTTCCCTGACTTCATTCCCTCTGGTAATATACCGCTTGCTTTCTCCTTCGCTCCCAGTGTCCTGAATTTTGTCAGCCACAACATACAACTTTTTCTCTGGTTGATGTGTGGGGGGATGGTGGTGGGGTATTTTCTTGGCATGTCTGTGCCTACATGCTGGAGCATTATTGATACATTCTTATTTACTGGCAGTTTATTTTTTTTCTCCTTTTTAAACTTTAAACATCTGCCAATTCCAAGACATTTCACCTTCTTTTGTTTGCAGCAAAACCCTCTTTGTGGAAAAGTAACCTTTGTTTATTTTTTTCTAAATTAAAGAAATTATTTCATGCCTTTCCCCTTTTTTTCTTCAGCCAATGGAGGGGGGAAAAAAAATACAAGAGCTATTGAGGACTAGTGAGCATCAGGCAGAGCTGGTCATGACCACCACTTTTCAGGATCAGCACAGGCACAGATTTAAACAGGACATTTTATCTCTTCCCAAAGCCTCCCTGCTACCAGTTGCAGTAGGACTCTTCATGGCAATGGACAGCAATCAGTATTATGACAATAGCACATRCTATTCCAACTCACAATACCACAGGATACATTGCAGCTGAACTGCTTGCTCTGTCACTCGCATTGGTGCTGTTTACCATCTAACATTATTTATCTTGCTATAGTGCCAGCAGTTGCTCAGTGCCAAAAGTTCTTTGGAGATAGCTTAAATAGGCCATCAATTATGAGTTTGGTTTGGAAGGTTTCATCCCTGAAAAGGGCAATGTTGAGAATCTACACTGATGATTGCATATATGCAGCCTCCCTAATATAACAGACCAACTTCTCAGTTGGGCTGAGGTGAAGAGATGTCAGGTGGCTGTGGCCAGAATCACTAACCAGGATCATCCCAGGGCATGGCAGGAGGCTTCTTGATGAATGCCAGTATAGGAAAGGGAGTCAGAATATGGAAACAGTTGTGAACCAGTAGGATATCCAGCAGAATCCAGAGAATACTCAGATTGGGAAGTGGCCAGGACATGGAGACTAACAAGATAAATGTGCAGAATACGCTTGCTTTATTCCTAACTCACCTCTGTATTTCCCTTTCTCCTCTGCACATTTATTGCTGCTTGATAGCACTTTCCTATAGCACTGTAACTTTTCAGTGTACAAGCCAATGGGCCATAGTGTACAAATAAGGGACCGGTGAAGCCTGTTTTTTGAATACTTCCAGATTTCTGGGTGTATCCTTCCATTGTTCATCTTAATAAATATATACTGGGATTACAAAATGGATCAAGGGCTATGATATGTCAAAGGGAAGTGCAGCCACCCAGTGGCCATTCAGCGTCACATTACACAGCAAATACTTCATGGATCCCAACAAATTTACTATTTCTTAAAGCTATTAGTCAATTTTCAGAGAGTGTGGAGGATGCAAAATCACCACAAACTGTACACTTTGGTTATTATATCTTGCCTTCCATGAGATGAAAGGACAGACTTCAAAAATCTAACATAAGTGGTCGTATTAGTCAATTTATCTGTTAGCAGGATTGCTATACAATAGAAATGTATAACATTCTTACTATGGTGTTTCAAATTATTTGTATTCTAGTAGTCTCGATAAGTCCCAGCTGGAATCGTAGCCTCATGATCCCAGACGATATACTGATTTCTAACAAATGGCAGCCTTGTCCCCAAAGATTTTAATGTCAGACAGACAAGAAATGAAAAATCAGGAGTGTCGCTAGTTCTCTACACATGCAGGGAAACCAACCCACAAACCATTTTATGTGACTTTCAAGGTCACACCAGAAATCTGCGGTGAATCTGTGAGGTGAATCTCTCTCTTCTGTTTTAGCATTCTGCATTGAGAATATCTACTGATTTAAATTCACACTGCCTTTCATTTTCCAAATGTCTTTTAGGGAAATGGTGGAAGCTTGAAAAACTGTGAAAAACTATATTAGCAACACAGCTATTTTGAAGCAACCTTTTTTTGTCATGGAAATAGAGTGGCTAGAATTCAGGATTTTTTGCTTAGGTGCAATGGACTAGCTATATGATTTGGATTCTAATTTAATTTTTCAGTATTTGAGTCACTAAATTGTCCAAAGAATATATCAAGTGTGTATTTCACAACTGTGTCAACTGATTTTTATAAGGTGCTTTCAGACTATTACAAAAGAGAGATCATAAAAGACCAGAGAATTAGCATTGTGTTAGGACATTAGGCCTCAAAGCATCATAACTGACAAAAACTATGCATTAGGATAATGAAAGTCTATTTTTTTATTAGGAATGGACCAGTAGTGTCCAGAGCTAGACTAGGGTTGTAATTTAGGTTTGAGAGTAAATTGGACAAATGCTTGGACATATTACCAGTAATATCTTGAGGCTGTTTTCATGAGATTCGGAACTTCTGAAAGAGAAAGTAGGCCATGGTATTGGATCCATCTGGTGATTTGATGCTAAGCATAGATATATAAAATAAAGTACAAAGAAGTGGGATTCAATATTCTATTCAAGTCACCTTTACTTTTCAGCTTTAATTAAAAAAAAACAGTTGTAGTCAACTGGAGGTTGCATATTCTGCAACAATCTTGAAACCTTAATGAAATCTCAGTAGTGAGCAATGAGCAGGCATGGTGAGTGTCAGGCTACCTGGGGTGGAGTCAGACTTCCTGTGATTCTGTTATTCCTGAATGGTAAAATAAATCCCACTGACTCAGACTGGATAATCGTCAGGCCAATATTAAGCCCTTTAAAAAATTCCCGCTTCCTGTCTTCCTTTGCACAGAATTAGTACATATGATTGACTAAGTATTAAACCTCATGATTCAGGGCACAAAGCCATCACTAATTATTATGTTAAATTAGGTCTATGTTGGGAGAACATAGGGGAAGGAGAGATGAACTGTAATTTCCATTGAAGCATCTCGTCTGGTCACTGGTTGCTGTTGGATACAGGGTACTGAACTATAGAGACAATGGATCCGATCCATTGTGGCAGTTCCTATAGTCTTCTTTTCAAGGTACATGAAGCAGAGTTTTTAAACTAATGAGGCTCACTGGAGAGGGAAGACTTGTAAACAAGCCATGTTTATAATTATTCGAAACATTCTGCCTTTAGTTACCCCCCTCTATGATATTCCCAGTTGCTAGGAAAGCACTACTATATGCTTCACAAAAGCTTCAGAGTTGCTTTCACATGTTGAATCCCCCTTCCCTATTCACATGAATTAAGCCTCCTCCACCAAACAGCTCCATGAATTAAAGCAGATGTTCTTGAAAAAGTTAAAAAATGTGTTTTTTTACAAATGTGACACACACACACACACACACACACACATATATACATACATATTTTTAAAGGCAAGTGGAGGCACGATTCAGATCTCAGAAACTTGTTCAGAAATATTTACCCTCCTTATTCAATCAGCTCCTGACCTGATGGGAATCCACCTAGGCTTTTTTTTTTTTTTTTTTTCATTTGAACTTCACTTTAGGAGTTGTTTGCAGTGGAAATGCCATGCAAAACCTGAACAGCGCAGAGAACAAGGTTCAAAATAGAACATAACAGTTACATAAACCTCCCAAAAAAGGGATAGTCTTCAAAGCAACAAAACTAATTAAATCTGATTTCCTCTGGCTTAGGATTTCAGGGTTGGATTCTCCAGTATCTCAGAAAGGGTTAAGTCAGGGTTAACAACATTCAGCATGTTTTTCTCCATAGATAGCCTATTTGGAGTTCACACTGCAGTCTTCCCTTCGGAGAGGTCTCAAACAGACCTTTCCCAAAATCTGTAGGAATCTGGTATCTTTAGTAGATGTACCACTGTCACGTTTGGCTGAAATTGGCCAAGATTTTCAGAAGTTATCAGGGATACAAACACATCATCCCATAACCTTTCTTTCTATAGGAAACAAATAGAAAATCAATGTAAAAGTAAGTAGTAACTTTTTAAACAACTGGCTGAGTTTTGACTTGTTTTTTTAAAGATGTTTGGTGGAAAATGGACTCATAGTAGACTATTTTCTCATGGTCAAAGTAAGTCTAAGACAAGAACTGTCCTTCCAACTGCTTGTAGAAACCGTAATCTGCTAACTTTAAAGATTCAGTTTTGTTGCAAGCAGTTTTTGTTCATGGCCAGACCAGGTCTGGCTGCAAGTACTACATTTGCTTCCAATTGAGTAAAAATGAAACTTTTGCAAAAGTATACTTGTATTGAGTTCCTGAATGATATGCATTAGTGATCAGTGCTTCCACATTTGGGACAATAATTATAAGTCGGGTCTGAACCAAAATTCCTGGAAGCAAATACCCTCATTTCTACATTAATTTCTAATCCAAACCCAGATGCAGCTCTGAATTTCACAAATGAGATCTCCCTCTGTAATGAGCAGAACCAAAACTTCAGACCTGATCCCCTGAATTCAAGGATTTCAAAATCCAGCTCTGTATTTTGTGGTTTGGAACCCAGTCTCTTTCTAGAGATGTTTTCAAAGTTAAAACCTAGTAATGGGCATGCAGTTTCTAATGTTTTTCTCTTCATAAAATATTTCTATATATCTTTCAGCTGGTCAAATTATCCTATTTGAAACGCATTTGTAATTTGCTGTGACTGAGTGACCTGCTTGTGAGGCTGTATCTGATCATTTGCAGACCCTGTTAAATAACAGCTTGTGCATGACTTTAGCAGATGTTTTAGCTAACATATAATTTCTAGAGGTATATAATATAACATTTGGAATAAGAAAACATAATGGCCTAAAGATTCTCTCTTGATTTTTGCAAAGTCATTTGGTACTAGCTGTTACAGGACAGCAGCTAAGGACTCTACAGTGAAAATTATCATAGGTTAAAGTAAGCTGAATGGTAATACTATTTAAGTAATACTCCAGAAATTCTACTAATATGTGTATAAAAACAACAATTTCACAGATAGCTACAAAGGGTGAGGTCTAATATTTCCAAACAAGCAAAACTGTTCAATTAGCATTGATTTGATTATGGTTTCAAATATATCTGCAGTCTCCAGAAAAGAAGGTTTATTTTGACAGTCATCATTAAAGCTGGTATTAAAAAAGCAACGTCGACCTGTAACCAACAAATTTCTTTTTGAGACATAAAATATTTTAAAGAATATACTTTGTCAGAATGAAGTGGCAAGACTTTGCCCAGTGGCCCTTGTATTTCATTCCAGATGTTAATGAAACAATATTTGGTTCATGGTTTATGTTTTTCAGCGTTTGGAGGAAGAGATATTCCCAAGCTTAACTTCAGAGGCAGGCAGTTATTCTCCTCGTACTGCTTCTGTAGTCAATGGATGGGGTTAGATTTCCTGGAGAGCAAGAGGTTACTCTGTGACACCRCGAGGGCACTCCACAGTGCGCCATGCAATCCCGATTCCAGGACGCGCACTCTGTCCATACAGAAGAGAAGGTATGTTCCGCAGTTTGCACCACAATTTTTCCCATCAGGGAATATACTGGAATGATACGCAATTTCCTCCCTACGTATGTACCTCCATTTCCTTTGAAATCCTGATGCACAAGCAAATGAAACACAACCTGTCTCCTCCCCTCACACAGCTGGAATGAGGCCACCGGCCCTCACAAACCAATTCTACCAGGTTACGCTGTAGGACTTGTTGATCCTATATTCTTGACTCAGCCAAAGACTCCCTAAGGCAAGTTACTGCTTTGAATCATGCTCTAGAAGAATCCACAGCTCTCCACTGACCATGGAGGGAACTTAAGAAGACCAGCCCGCTGTGCTCAGTTAGCCTTTGTTAACACATTTGTTAATCATTTGTCCTCTATTAATTACATGGTAGTTTGTTCAGCTAATATTAATTCTGCTGTGAACATCAGAGAATGTCTCGTGCACAGATTTGTGGGTGTTCTGCACGTGTATTAACGAGAGAATATGTCATCCTGTAGAACAAAACGGCTGTATATCAGCAAGTTTTGCCAAAATGTCTCCTCAGATGTGTTTTTCTTAAATATTGCAAGCCACAAAAAGGGCACACAACTTTGCAAAAATGTTCAAAACTTCTGTTCCAATTTTTCTTTCCAATCTGCCTTACCATCTAAAATGCCTTCTCTTAGTATTGAGGATGTCTTAATTTTCCAGTTCAAACCTAAAGCCAATACAAAATCATTATTAAGTAGGGGGAGTAGCTCTGCTCATTTACATCTTAAGCATTGCAGAAAGAATCCCCAACACTATCAAAAAATAAAAAATAACAATCAATTCCAGCAGATGAAGACAGAGCTTATGAAATTATCAAAACTTATAAAACTATCACTGCCAGTCCTGCAGCACTCACATATGTGATTCTGATTCGTATGAATTGTTCCAAGCCTCATTTACCAAGCAAAATTGCTGTCATTACAGATACATCAGTCAGTCAGTCAGGAACGTTTTCATTCTACTTTTCAAATTAGAACATATTGATTAGGTTATACAACTTAATATGAGCTATACAAATTAGAACATATTCATTAGTTTATACAACATTTTTCATGAGAAAATGTTCATTTCAAAAAATAGATTGAAAAACATTTGTAAATTTTTTTGAACTGAGACTGCGTCTCTAAAAATGAGTATATTCATTCTATGGCTCAAAATGACTGTTCATAGAAAATCCCTAAACATATATTAAAAACAACCAAAAATGTTTCCAAATTACCAAAATGAAATGTTTCAGCTGATCTGAACAAAAACCATATCTTCTGAAATTATAGCACRTGATGTTTTTAGATTTTGACTTCTTTGTCCTGATTCAGGACATAAACATTTTTCCATACTGTTACATTTAGCCAGAATGTGAAATCTATTTCCTGCCTATTTCTTTTTTACTACCATACCAATGGCAGCTCTTCTAGCATAGTCACAGCTGTAAGATATCGGCTCAGCTGCAACTGCAAGAGTGCTTTTGCTGAGATACTTTATAACAGTTCCACAGATCTAAAGATGACCATTCTGCAAAAACAGTGTTTTTACTTGCTAAGATGATTGCCGATACATAGTTAAAAAAATCCCTCTGATCTAGCTTATCTTATGGTGTTAGCCACAAATTTATGAGTAGATTTTCCCCTATTTACATCAATCAGTCTACTTTACCAAAGTGCAAAGGGTTTCTTGGGTCCCTTGAGGGCAATTTTATTGCCAGCTATCATCCATATTTTAATATGTGAATATAGTTATGGAAGATAAACTGGAAATGATCTTAAATTTTTCCTGTTCCACACAATACCAGAATTATTAGATTTTAATAGATTTGATCTATTCACTCTGCTAATTTTGTGTCCCATTCTTAGTCCCTTTGTGACTTCTTTGTTCCTCTCCCAGTTTCTGTCTCAGATCAGGGATAACACTGTTTTAATTTCTTCTCTGCCCCAACAGTCAAAAGTGGGAAGACCTGGAGAGGGATTGTGTACTGTATTTCCTTCTCCCAGCTGGGTGTGTTCCTCTCTTTCCCAAGCACAATGTTAAAGCAGAGAAGAGTAGCCTTATGTATAGGTTCCATGGGATTTTGTGACATATATATAACATTCAGTAAAACAGTTCAGAGACTATTCTTTACTCCAAGGCCAACTGGCTTGGCATAACACATGTCCACAGGGGTAAAATTTCTTTTCTCCCAAAGTAGAGTGGCCACGTCAAAATAGCCATATCTGCCGCATGAAATTCCCACAGCACGTGTGGGCATGGTGTGGAAGAGCCCAGCTTGGCATGGCTCCAGCGTGCCAGGAGCAAGCTGACACCAAAACCCTACGGGTAATCATAGGCCAGTGCCAGAGGTCATCCCTCAGCCCTGTGTTATTTACTAGTATAGAGCTAGCTGCCCACCGCAGAATCCTAGCAAGAGGGACAGAAAGGAGTTTGGGCTGGGGAACAACTTCCAGGACCCATGCCAGCAGAGAAGGTCTTATTGCCACAAGTATAGCAGGCTCCAGCCTATAGGGGATGCCCTTGGGTTACTGACAAGGCCCTGACTCCACAAAGTTGGGATCAGCTGGAGGGTGGGGGAATAATACATGGAGAAATACCCCTGCCCTTATCTCCAGACCCCTTGAAACCTCATTAACCCTTCATTTACAACATTTTATAGTATAGCAAAGCTTGATGGTGTCACAATACTTTCTTGGCACTGGTATCATGAAAGACTTGAACAGTATATATTTTATATACTACCTAAAATATAGCACTGTGATGAATTTCACCCTGCCTGAATTAAAAATGGGATTTATTTTATTGGCTTAGACTTTTCCTTAAATCTATATGTTTCTAAAAGCTTTTTTTTTTTTTAATTTATGTATTCATGTATTTATTTCTTACAGGGAAATCACTAATAAAAAAAAGAGGGCAAGGAGCATGAAAGATGGATGAAAGAGATCAGCACTTTTAATTTTGACCCTAGCATTGCCCCTGAACAAACCACTAAATAGTTCAGTTTGCACATGATATAAATTTCTTAGACCCATGTGGCTAATGAGAGCTGCAGAATAATGAATCACATCATCACTTCAAAAGATAATATGTACAACCCTAATGTTTTCAAATTTCATAAAGATGACATGAGAGCAGTTGGAGACCTGCCAAACTTCAGAACAATTATAGAGTTATATGCACAGTATCAAGGCAGAATGTGCATGCAGGAAAAAACAATGTTTTGTAGAAAGAGACAGAAACTGGAAAATAATATGTTAATGGATAAACAGAAATACCGAGGTCCACTTTTTTGTTCTGTGATATTTCACAGGCTGGCCATGTCTCATGCATGATTAATTAGTCTCCTCCATGTTATGACCCCCATAATGCTTCTGAGATGGTAGACAATTAAATTGTATTTACTTTTCCTGTATGTGTCACAAACCTCTTGCAATTGCAGAAAAGATAGTAGTGATCTTACATATAAAAACAGCAGTTTTGCACATCTGTTAACAGCTAGTTCTCTATAGCTCTCTGCATAAAGTAGGAGTTTGACCTAATAAAATATGTGAAAAAAATACATAATATAATAATAATTTATATAATAGTTGTTACARTTAGATATATTATTAGCTGTCAACAGATTTTGGAGCAGGATCTGGGTGTTCCTATGTGGCAGTTCAAGCAGAGGTGGCAGCCAACAGATCCTTCAAAGGCACACTGCCAGCTCTGGCTGCTGATATAAGAGGCAGCTTTTCAGAGGTGAAGCGAGTGATGCCCCAAGCATGCCCTCTGCGGGTGCCACTGTAGCTGCAGGAATGAAGGAGCTGCTGTAATTGGGCTTGCTGCATGCAACTGTAACTCTTCTTTGTTGTGCCATTATCAACAGCACCAAGGAGTTAAAAATGCTGTCAGAGGCACACGTGGTAGTTACAAGGAATAAAAATTGTATGGAGTGTTCCCCTTTTTGACTAGAGCTGAAAAATGCTTTTTTTTTTTAGTGTTACTACTGCACAACTTGCTTGTGCAGGATCAACAATAATAATAGTATTTTAGGACTATATTCTAATTGAACCACAGAGAATGAGATTGGCCAACTCCACTGGCCAGGACAGGCCCCATTTCTATCTATCCCAGCTTTGCCTTTTTACTCAAGAAAAAAACTATAGTGAGAGCTGGAAAATAAATCATTAGATTTTAAGTGCAGAAAGGACAGGCTTCTTTTTCAGATTTGGTGCCAGAATCACTTCCAGGTATGACCAAAACTTGGGAACTTGCACCTAAGTCCTGTGATTTCATTGTGTTCTTTCTCCTTTGCCTTTAAAATGAGGAAGCACTCAGAGAATGCTTTGCAGTAGAGGTGACAATGAGAATTGCAAGTGCCCTTTTAAACACCTCCATTAAAAAAACAAAGAAGTGCAAAATATGTTGCACTTTTTTTAAATCTGCCAATACTTTATCAGCACTCTGAATGGGTGCTCACAATTACTGTTTGCGCAATATTTTACTCTAAGTACTAAGGAAGGGAAATTTGGCCAAAACTCAGAACAAGTTCTCTGTTTTGTCAGTGTGAAATACTTGATAATTTGTAATGCATTTAGCCATTAATCATTTTAAAGGGCTTTTAAATGGGCATGAAGTCCTTTGAGTCTTTTCCATATACAGACATTGGATCAGGGACCTTTGCTACAAATTACTTTTGTCTGGACTTCTAATACAAAATCAACTTGAGAACAAGGGAAATACATCACTGTTAAATTTTATTATAAGACAGAGCCATTATAACACATCATGGGAAACATTTCTGAGCTGTTCTATTAATAACAGCAGTGCTTGATTTCTTTGGTTTAAACTTACCTTTTTCACATTTTCTTGTGACATTTTCCAGATATAAATTGTTATGATGAAGAGTCATTCAAAGCAAGGGAAAAAGCTGTAATTATGTTTCTCTTTTCTAAAAAAGAGKGGGGCAAGAGGGGGATTATTTTACACAGATCAGTGAAGGACACCCTAATAAAGATTGGTCTGGAACATTTCTTTTTATGACAATTGACTTATCAGCAAGAGCCATTGTAGCAAATCTGGAAATGACATAATTGCCAGAAACTGTAGATATTTGACTTGGCAAGAACCTTAGGTGTCTCTGATTTATTATTTTAAGAATTTGGCTCTGCAGAGATGAAGAAATGTTTAATGAAAGAACAGTAGAATACAAATGAAACAAGCAGAGATCCTGTTTTCAGAGGCTATATTTAACTACATTGTCACTACTACCATAACACAAATAAACTAAACTGAAAATGTCCAGCATGGTAAACTGGCACAAACAGCAATCTGCATGGAATACTAGTTTCAACAACTAAGCAGCCCTCTTTTCCTCTCCCCACTTCCCATAATAGTTTTTGTGCTACCCTTTGGACAAGTTATTTGTGGGTTACTCATTTTATTAGATGCTATTCCTTTTAGCACATGCAAAATGATAAAACTGTGAAACTGAAAGAGGCATGTTAATGAGCACTTACTTGCATTTTTATCTGTCCTTCACATGGCAGTGAAGTCCTTTCATAGAACAAAAGCTAAGGCATTAGGCATTATTAAATATTACAGAAATACAGGTGACTTCAAGATCAGTGTGGTGAAGTGGGAACATTGTAAATACTTATTTTAGGTTTGGAGGATTTGCAGACCATAGCAATTCTGAAAACACCCATAATTATTCTCTGTATCAGAAGGCCAGGTCACCACACAGCAGATTAAGGTAAATGTCTTTGCTTAAACCATTTGCATCAAAGAGATTTACTTTGGCAAGTCCTTCAGGAGAAGTTTTCCCTTTGATAAAGTTCAGTCTCTTTGCTGGAGAAATGCTGTTTCCTGAAAATGGATTATCATCTGCTCTTTAATATCTCCTTATGTTTCTTGTGTTTATCTTACTACCTCAAGGAGGAGCTGCTAAGAACATCACACAGTTTATCTGTCTTGGAGCTCAGCTGGGCAACAGCAGTTGGAATCAACCACTGCTGCTGCTCTGCATAGCCATTGTAAAGGGAAAGAAATCCTACCACGGCAGTGAGATCGACATTCCTATCTCCCAGAAGACACACGTACTGGCACCACCATCATCCATTAGACCAGCAATTTTGAGCCTGCTATCAGGCTGGAGGTTCTCTGCTGGCACTCCGACAGATCACTGCCCTGCCAGGACTCTCATCATCTCAGTGTTATGGAGGAGTAAAACACGTTAGAAAAAATGTTTCTGTTGAAGTTTTCCACTTCCACTCAGTTGATATATTTCATTGTCAGGAGATTAGGAAGAAATATGGCAAAAAGTCACATAAAACCGCCTTGCTAACTCCATAATTTTTTTCCAGGAGAAAATAGTGAATACATGTTACTGGACATGTTGGGARAGGGGAGATATGTCAAAGAGTCTAAGGTTACCATTGCTAAATGTTAGAGATATCACTAGCAACCAATTAACCTACTACATATGCATCCTAGTAACACAAATTATTAAATGCTGAGGCCAGATAGGCAAAGGTCTCTCCAGAGATCTGAATGCAGACTGGAATGAGCAAACTAGCAAAATTAAGCTTTTTAACAAATAACAATAAATGAGTACTGTGGCCATCAGCAGTAAAATATCTAATCATCAGAAAATTGAGCACCTCCAGTGTGTTGAGCTTGGGCTTCACCACTCAGTCAATGTAAGCAGTAGTAGCATGGCTCATGCATTATGTCATGTGCTATAAAAGCAATTAATAAAGGACAGTTTTATGAAGGTTTTAGCTTCCTCTTTCTTCTCATTAGCACCAGTGGCAAGAGCCTTCTCTCCAATAATTTGACAAGACTATGGCCTTGCAGACTTCCATCCCGCTCTGCTCTTGGACCTCTGCTCTTGGACTATTTGCATCACTTTGCCTTCTTTCCAGTTATATTCCAGCTATTTCCCAAAGACAGAATTCTACATTAGTGATCCTATGTGTCCATTCTTTCCTTCTGAATGTGAGAAAGCCATTTTAATTCAAATATTGTCCTTATTAGCTTTATTTTTATTTTCTAAGAAAAAAAAATCACTGATCTCATCTTCATATCTTCATGATTTATATCACACATCATATTGTATACTTTTATTACTTTACAGTATAAATGTTTTTGCTTACATATTGTTCCTTAAGTATACTGCAACGCTTCAAAATAAATGAAATTAAAAAAGTCCAAATAAGTCTTAGAATAGCAGAAAAATCACTGACAGGAAATTTGAAACTAATCATAAGAACATTATATAATTATTATTTCAGCAGTGACTGGGTGTAGAAAAAATACTTCAAAAGGTCTTAGATGTCCTTTTCACTCATTCTCCATAAGGTCACGCAATAAGACTCTAAAATCCAAAGGCAGGAGTGAAAAGGATTTTCAGCCTCACCCAGACTGGGAAGGAGACAGAATGACAGAAACTTTCTAGCTTTCTTACTCCTCACATTTACCTTACCTGGTGCTCAACATGCTTCCTCAAAAAATGAGAGTGGCCACTGCATGGCGAAAAGTACAAAAGCTGGAATCAGGTGTCTGCTCCTGGAAGCCGTGATATGAGACTCATCTTGGTGAACCGCGGGATGAGGAGCTGATACCCCGGCAGACTGCGGGTGCTTCGGCATCCGAGTTCCCAGCAGCTGGAGAGAGAGTTAGAGACTTGGAGAACCTCTGGGATTTTAGTGGAAGCTGGAGAGGATCCTATGTAAGTAAATCATTAATATTCTGTGCTATTTGAATAAATGACTTCATTCATAGGCTCTAAACAAAATTTTGAACTGAATGGGGTAGCTTATTGGCTTGGGAAGTTAACGTCTGACAACCCTATGCCAAGGATTAAACCTGTGTTTTGTCATTTCAGGACTAGGGTCTGGACTAGGGGTTTTTTGAAAGAAAGAAAAGAACTTTTAGGACACATTGGAAAAGTCAGGGTGTGTACAACACTGAATCACTGAGAAAAGTGATAGTTATATTTTTTAAAAAAAATCTAACTGAAGCTGTGAGGAATTTTCATCACCTCAGTACAGTTAGATAGACTCAAATAGGACAAAGTATTCTGAAATGATAACAGGACTTGAACTTACTACTTTTGCAACATGCCATGAGACTATTCACAAAAAATGCCTTAGATTTGCTTACAGAAAACATGTGCCTATTATAGTTTATTATTTTTGTAAGATATCACAGTTGTTGGTATAGCAAACTTTATGGTTGCTGTTTTCAAATATTTTTGTAATATTATCTAGCTTTATTGGGACATATTATGAAACTAGTGTCCACATCCTCCAAAAGACACATTTTATCTATGTTTCTCTGCTATGACTTAATTGACTATTTACCTTCCTTTTGCTTTTCATCAGAATCATATGTAGAACATGGTCTGCTCTTTAGAGTCTTTTCCTGGGCACTAAATAAAACCCAAGAATGTGGCTACCAGTCATTTCTCAGCCTTTTAATAAGCTGCAAAGAGTTCTCTCATTTTGGAATGAATATATTGTTGGCAGAACATGTATTAACAGCTATAGTTAAAGCTGACTAATATTCTCCACTTTGCCAAACTTTAATTCTTTGCAATTTTTTTTTTTATTATTATTATTATTACTATTATAAATTCAAACTGGACTGAGAAAAGTTATTTCAGCAAAATTTCTTCATCTGCCTCCTAGAACACAGTTTGGGAACAATATACTGTTTGGCTCATGTTAATATTTTTAAGTAATTTTTGCCATACTTCTGAAAATCAACTTAAATTTGCCAAGTTATGAGATTTTGAAAAATCTGTTTACACATGCTCAGGAGAGATATACTTGAGTTAGCAAGAATCCTCTGAAGATATAATTTGCACTGAGCATAATCCATTCTAATCCAGCTGCCCAGAACCTCCTGTCAACAAGATTTTACATGCAGCAACTGCCAAAAAAAACAAGTAAAATCTATTCTAGAGAATCAAGACAACAATAGAGTTTTCTTGATCAGTGCTTTTGCACTACCTGGAAACTATTACAGTGAGAAAAACTACAACAAAATACAGGAAATCGTTTTTTTCCTGCTCTCAGTGGTACTTTTTTGACATTTGTGAATGGCAAAGATGAATAACTTGATGAAATTCAGCTGACTTGAGTTCTGAGGGGTTTATACAGAGGTTTCTGTCTTAGACAATTCTTACAGCACCAGAAGAAATCTACTGTCCAGATATAGTACAACTTTTCCATTGCAAAAGCATTTGTAGCCACAGTTATTCCTGTGCCACTTTCTGTTTCTGAGGTGGTCTATTAAGATCTATAGATTTAATTTCTATAGGGGCTATATACAAACCCTGTTACCAGAGGTCTGCTCTGGCTTATTTGAGCCCCTTCCAGGAYAGAGATGCCAATTTCTGGAAGGGTGAAATTCTTCTAATGCAAATCTCTCACTACCAACACAGGAAAGACAGAGTTTTGACATAGACTTTAATTTAAAGATGTCATGTAGAAGATGTTCACACATAAGGAGGAAAATGACAAAATTGATTAAAGGAGGCAGTGAGAAATACCATATTCAAGTGTCTGTGATATCATTAGAGATAGAAATATCATCAAGAATTGGTGATACATTCAGGATAATGTGAATGTAGGGAAATAGACACAATAACTCAGGAAATTTCTTGTACTTTGTTGCTTTCTCTAGTTTCTTTACAGCATATGACAATATTCAGTTACTCATATTGAAATTTAGCCAAGCAAGATCTTCAGCCTTAAATTTGTGACTAGTACGTAGAAGTGGTGATCAACATACTGGTGCTGCAATACTGTTGTTAGAGGATGAGTTCAGGACCAGCTCAGCCTTCTGGCTCAACAATTCCTCTTCCAGTGTTGCGTAAATCCTGAGTTACACTAATCTTTTCAGCCTCCAAGAGCAGATAGGGCAGCTTAAAATGACATGGCTGCAGGTCACAAAAACACTCAATGCAATCGAATGAACCCAACTGCAGGCAGGGGTAAGCACCATCACCAGGGAACAGGCAAATTGAACACGCCACTGGGAACTGCCGGAGCTGTGCTCTCTGCAGCGTCACAGCCTCCCCAGCTGAGTCTCTCCAAGCACCCCACACTTCATTCAGTCCCATCTCACAGTGATTCACTGAGTTTAAAACCATGAACAATCCTTCCCGTCAACTCGTCTAACCTCCTTCATGACACAGACCACTAAATTTCACACAGTAACATATGTACAAGCCCAACAATTTGTGTCTAAACTACTGAATAGATATTTTAGAACGGCAGAAAGTAATTGTTGGGATAGGTTCACACAGCAGTCAAAGTTGTGACCGCAGCCCATGAGGACAAATCTGAATTATCCCTGATACTGACAGGAATAGGCACAGAAGTGTTGGGTGAACACAGGTTGTAAACACTTGCAAATTGTGCTACGCTCTTTACTGCTGGCACATTGACATTAGTATCCAAGGTGGCTAATTTAAAGCTTCTTGGGTACCTTTGACAGCAATGCTCATAGATTTTCCATCTCTTGGTAGGCTTGACTGAATGCTCACACTGTCACGTTATTTAAAGTTCAATCTTTTTGTTGTTGTTGTTGTTSTTGTTTCCAGCTTCTAGCTCTTGAGTCCTACATACACTACATGTTGGTTGATAAGCCCGCAGTATATTTGAAGAGACAGAAGATTAATCTTGTTTAAATGTTCTGGATTCAGACATGGATTCATTTCCCCCGCTGCACCAGGTTTATACATTTAACTGAGGTGCCTAGCCTAGGAACGCAGTCACTGTAGGCTTTCTGTACGAAAGAGAGGAGCACCTTCAGGGGCAAGTTGAGCCCTCAGTGGAATGAACTGTCGTCTACACATACCTCTCTCTCTACAGAGGAAGCCCATAATGATTATGCTTCTAACCTAGAAATTTCTGTACCAAAAGGAAAATAGGATGAAAGCAGGACAGACAGTTTAAATGTTTTGCCCGAAGTCAGGAGATGAAACTGATAAAGCAACTCAGATCATGTGATTCACGGCCTACTGAAAACCCCTCGAGTTTTTCTTTTTGTTCTGTGATTTTATAGTACAACATAAAATAGGGATCAGATTTTGTGATGTAGACATGGAACAATATATCGTAAAAGCCTCCGACTGGAAACATTGCTTTTATGTTATTATTATTGTTGTTACTCTTTTTGACATTATTGCTCTTATTGTTATCTCTCCGAGCCCTCAAGAAATATATTGAAAACAGAGAAATGTAAATACTGCTTTGATGTAAATAATACAACTTGAAAGACACATATAACTGCTAAAGTATTTTCTTCTCTCATGCATGAATAGTGCTACATTTTCTTGGGAAATGACAAACAAGTCCGAGGAACATGTTAAGTCACACGACAAAGAGAGCAGCCATAGTGCAAGAGGCCTTTGAGTGTGGGTCTCTCCCTTGGCTCCAGCACAGTCTGGTAACCTCGCCGCTGTCTCATGACCCCCTGCACCAGACAATTCCCATTAGTGGTCACACAGCCTAGGTCAGCCCAGTTTTCTCTGGCATGTGGGGGCAGCGTGAGAGGAGAGGGACTGCGGCACTACTTTGCAAATGCATGAGCCAGCAGCCTGGCTGTGGGAAAACGTGAGGAGAAGGCCAACAGCGTGAGTCTCACACTTAATGCTTGGGATCGGAGAGATCTGCAAAAGTAATCTTCCTTCTCTGGAGAGGGCTCAAGAGGGGAGAAGGGGTGCCGTACGGGGAGCGCCTTCCTGTGTGTTCCTACACTATCAAACACAACTCCCTGATGCTTTTTGAGGCCCTTGGAAACTACCATAACACAGACAATAATGCATTATCATCACTATTAGTCCTTACTCGTTTTCTCCCAAATGCTTAACTCGTCAAAAGGAGGAAGGGCACCTTCACCAGAAATGGGATACACATTCACTTCAAAATGGAATCGGGTTGTAACTTAAATAACAGACATGTCCTGGGCCGGTTGCTGACAGGTTTGAAGCCACAGCTTAGAGGAGCCCTAAATCTCCCTTTGTATTTACACTTCTGGTTTCTCCTTCCCCCTCAGGAGTGTTGCACTAATCACTTACAATCCTCTTCTTGGAACTGGGTGGTAACTCTGCAGTCAAAAGCACTCTCACTGCAATTAAAGCTTGTCTCCTTTATTAATAGGTATAATCACATCATACCACACCCCTATCTTGAAGCAATTTGTACATTTTCTGACTATATCCTTACCCTTTCTTGCCCAGAGGTGTTTAGAAAGTGCATGTTTTCATATACTCATGAGAAACAAACAAAAAAGGCTTTTTCCTCAGGGAAAGTAGTTGGAGGGCTGGCAACGTACACGAAAATCCTGCTCTTCCAGGTAGATCCCATTATTTGTGAGTTGCATCAAGGGGCAGAGAGGAGAAGAGTAGAATGAGACTTTATATGTATCTGAAGGGGAAAGGCAGATGTTTTGTTTTTGCAAAACAGTGGGTCAGTTTTTTGCAATGTATATGTGAAACACAGTCAGTGTTATAACACAATCAATGGACTTCTTTGCTCTGACAGTTCTGCTTTGCCACTGCCACTGTCCTTCAGTCCATTTATCGGGACGGTGCACCAGCCTCCATTAGTGACACTTGGGTGTGCACACTGTTTGACACTGTGCCATGAAGGAAACGGGTGGGAAACTGCACTGCTTGAATGGGTTCTCTACGTGTGGTATGGAGGGGCAAGAAAAACACAGATAACTCTCCCACTTGTTCACTCATTTGTTTTCAAATATAACTAGCAGAGTGCAACAGGGATTAAATGAAATATTTAAGGTATTTTTGCACATGTCTCTGAAAATATGACCTAAGAGTTTTTTGGGTTTTTTTTTTCTAATATGTGTTTCTCATTAGAGATTTTAACCTAACTTAATATGTAACATGAATCCTTGTGGAAGCTAATCTAACCTAATAGCTAAATCATTGGGCATTTAATGCAGGATAGAACATTTAATTATCTGAATGAATCTTAGAGTAGTTTAACTTCTTTTGTTATGGTAAAATCAGTCAATGGAGTTTCAACGTTGAGGTTTCAGTCTTGCACAGCCATGTCCCTGTGTAGAGCGGTTTGCATGACTGGAGCTTTCATTTATTTCTATAATCAAAGAGATAATGGGTGTGTAATGAGAAACATTTAAACAATTGTCTCTATTATACTAAGCTGAACATTTAAATTTTTCATGATACTGTATTTTTTTCAGTAGGAACCAGGTAATAGGGTTTACATGTATAATTTAATCCCATTCTATTTTTGATGGTTTTACAATGCAAATATTCATCTGTTTTTAGCTTGGACAGACAAGTGTTTCTGTGAGTCATCTATTTTTTTTTTACTGTGTTGTCTTTGTGGCCTATTCTGTAAATGCCTAAAGAATAATCCAGTACTGTTAAGCCAAATCCTGATCAGCTAAAGCTATCATTATTATTTCTATAGTATTTTTAATACAGAAGTTATGAATTTATTGCTTCTTTTCTAAGCTAACTCAAAAAAAACCCACTTTCATACTTCCTTCATAATACAGCCCCATTTCATGTGCCTTTTGTCAAACCTTTTCTGATCACTTCCAGCAAGTATTCTTGTCTTGTTTACGGTATTCCACCTTCTTTTTGGCTGCATGGCTAGGATTACTCCTGCTCTGTTGTACAGAGAAGTCACTGAATGTCTCTCAATTCTTCCTGTGGCAAACTACCAGCAGTGGCAGGTTGGAGCTAAGACAGTTTTCCAGCCTTTTAACCTTTTTAGTGACATAATAAACATATCTTGTTTTTTTTCTGAATTACAGAATTCTTCTTGATTTCCTTCCAAAACCTTGCAATTATGTGATGAGCCTTCTTTGGGCAAAAATAACTAGCTCATAATTTGTTGCTTGGCTTAGAAGACTTAGGAAGACGGTTCAGTCCTATGTTATATGTTATAGATGATATTTTCCTAAGAAAAAATATATTAAGCCCTGTACTGAGAAGAAAGCTCCAGAAGGCTAAAGACATGCCTCAGCTGTGGCTTTCATCCTGACAAAATCAGGGAGCAGAAAACTTCTGTGATAGGAGAAAGAAGACTTCCACTGCAATATTAGACAGAAAACTTATGCCTTGCCTGTAGCAATCCTCTGTACCTACGCTAGCTTCACCTTCAGTTGTCACCTAACCTGTCACAGGAACACTGGAATGAGTCATGTTAAAAGTGATGGAGATGAAAAAGATCACCTAGGAAAACATTAAATCTATATTGCTAGGTAATATGTGTGGTTGTTGTAAACAAATATATTATTAAAGAAAGACCAGCAGCAAAGCAAAGCTAGGAAAAGACCGCAAGGTGGTTGCCATAGATTACAATGTGATGTCACCGATTTTAGCATTCTGGTTTCCCTGCACAAACACAGAGAGAGGAAGGGAGAGGGAGGAAGAGAGAATGGAAACCAGGGCTGGGGACGAGGGACTGTAACAACTTGAACTGGAACAGTTAGATGCACTGGAAAACATGATGAGCAGAAAAAGGAAAGTACTTTGATGCGCTCAAAAGATTTCTTCTGTGTATACAAATACACATCTTCAAGGCATTACATAGCTTTGACACAAACCAACTGTTTTTTTTATCTTTTTCTGCCTGTGTTAGACTGAGTTTGACCAACAGGAGGCAGGCAACTAAAGGAATACCGACAGTTTGCAATCCAAGTTGAAGATTTGTAGGAAACATACAGCAAATTAGTTGTGAATAACAAAGGTTAAATGGTTCAAAAAAACAGTTCTTGAAAACTGGGACTGCATTAAAAGTATTTGTATGATCTAAAAAGCAGGAGGGCTTTCCAAACTAATCTGACAGGTCAGAGGTAATCCAGCAGTGTTGCCAGAGATTTTGTCACGGCAGGCTGACCAAGACCAAAGTCCTTCTCAGGTTCCTTCCTTCTGGGAACACCATACTTTATGCTTTGAGTCTTGGGTCTCAGTGTAAAAAATCACCATGTATATATGGGGTAAATGTCAATGCAATCACACCCAGAAGTGACCCTCATGTGACTCTGAACTGTATTGGAGAGTCAGGCCCCAGAGATTGAATGTTTGTGATATAATCATGCACAATACAAACTGGGATCTACACATCTAAAGAGAGAAAAAAAAGTCATTCCATTGCAGGTCTTTTCCTTACTTTTGATCTCAGAATTTTAAATATTTCACATCTTTCCAGAGAGAAGTAGGTAAAAAAAAAAAAACAAAAAAACATTAGTAACATATTCTGAGCTCCTTCCTGAACAAGAACATTTGAATTTTACTTAGTGGTTATTCTTGAGTTAGGAAAAATACAGGCAGCTTAGGCAGGAGAACTTTCTTTTCATTTTGCCAGTTAAAACAGACTTCAGAGTAGGTGGGTGACTTTTGCTCGCACACTTACTACAGAAAGAACGCATATACAAAAGACAGTGATACATTCTTTTTTTAATAAAAATGCCCTATAAAATAATGGGTGATAGCAGAAAATTCCTTTCCTAATTTTGCTCAGAAACCCCAAAGTCACTGAATTTTGGATTCACTTCTATTCTCAGACTCCCCAGGAGATTTGGTAAAAGCAAGACATGTTCACTAGAACTCTACATTTTTTAGATGTAAATAAGGCTGCCACACTTGGCATTTAGAAGGTCAGGATCTCATTTATAAGGTGCTGAATCTGGAAGGCTTTCATGTTAGGACCTAAGTTCATGGTCTCCAGCAAAAGAGGAAATGGAGGGTATGTCAGCATCAAGCAGTGGAGCACAGAACAGAGACATCTCAGTTCAGTGCATAGGTTCACACAGTTGACTGCAATGTAGAGATTACATATGAGTCCGGAGAGCAAAATATTTCTGTTAGCATAACATTATTTTCACCAGCAGCAGTGCTTGAACACAGGACCAAGTTACCATCTTGTAATTTTTCAGGTTTTTGCAAAGGTTAAAAGGAGTCATCATTGCTGACAGATGGCTCTTTCCCTGGGGTGGAGGGAACATAATCGAAGAACATGCTTGTGGAATTCTAATTTCACTCCTGAGGACGTGCAAGGTAGCAGTGAACACAGTATAGCAGGCGTTCATCCCAGGCACTGCTCAGGAAAGTGTGTTGCCATAGGCTCAGGTAGACAGAGAGATCACAGTTCAGCTTTGCAACCACCACAGAACTCGTTCCTGATTCTTCTTGTCCTTTACCCATCTTCTCCACAGGCAATTCACCCACCTGCAGTATTTAGCCAGGAGTAAATGCATGGATAATCTCTTCTTAGAGATCACCTTCTTAGACTGATACTGAAGACGGAGCAGGGCAGTGATGATGACTGTGACCAGGAACAGTTGCTCTGTGGGTTGAACCCCTTTTTCCAGCTTCTCCCCATCTTAGCTTGGCTATAGGCTTGCAGCCACTCAGGGAGAAAAGAGCTGGAAAGTCAAAACATGCCTGCAGTGGACTGCAGGAAGGGTATTTTAAGTAGTAAATGTCACCCTGCAGCTCAGACAACAGGCACCAGAGTGGGATATTCAGGGTCAAGTTTCAAGGAAAACAAGCTCATCCATCAGTGGCAGAACCAGTAAAATCAGTTTTTGTTCAGGTTCCTGTGTTATGCCCTTGATATCTTCCCCTGACAATAGCAAGCTACCATAATCTCTTTTCACATCTCTCTCCCTAATATATTTCTCTCAGGTACCTCTCCATGTACATCTTATTTCCAGTTCCCCCTCCCCAGTATCAACTCCCACTTCCCCCTGCTTCCAAATCCCTCTCTGTTTAGCAGGGCAACAGGTAATGTAGCAGACCTGGAGAACGAAGATCAGCCAGGCAGTATTCATTTGCTATGAGATAGCAGAGCCCAAGCAGACAGAAACACGTTGCATTTCTACTACAGCCTTTCCTTCAGCAGGGCAACAATTTCCATGTCGTTGTTGATTTTCATTAAATGTTTTGAGAATTTAAATCTCTTTAAGATCTTTATCCTTCTGTCAAATTTGTTTGGAACTGGACATTGCTGGGCAATGACGGACAGATGGTATAATCACATAAGCCTCCTTTCACTGGGAAGCCATATTAAAAACCAACAGACAAAGCGGTAAAAATAATTATGCTCCTTTTGGGAGAAAGGATGGAGACAGAAAAACCTGACACAACTTGCTAAAGATTATGCAGCAATCAGGGTCAGAAGCCGTGTTTAAGGTCTCCCTTCAAAATGTTAAGAGTCCTCTGGATGGTGCTTCCATGTACTGTGACATACAGATACCACTGGCTACGAACAACAGCAATGGCTGTGGGTATGGTGTGCCAGACCACGTAAAACTTGGGAGAAAATCTGCTTCTTTCTCTCTATTCTCACCCCTAGCTAATCAGTCTGGGGAACTTACCTGACAGYTCACATAAGCAGGTCTACAGAGGCAGCTGGGAGCATTTCAGAAAGATACATACTAAATAAGTAGTAGGTATTATATAAGTAGCCCTGTGTGGGATTCTGCGTTGCACGACAGCCCAAACTACATGCCAGAATAACGGCTCATTGCCTGTGCTGTGTTTCCCATCATGCCTGCTGCTTAAATTACTCTGTTTCTAAAAGGTGCTTTCAGAGTCGCAGTGCAGAATAACAGAACCCAGGTCACTGACAACCTGCCCATTTTGATTGCTGGAAATATTATTATTGTTTTATAAGAAATCTCCTGGAAAAAATGCTGCTGTTAATGWTAAATCAATTAAGTCGCTGTACCTAAATAACAAATCTCTTAACGCTGCTGATCGCACCAGTGCCCGAGGCTGTCGCCCACCATCAGGCACAGCCACTGGAAACACCGCGGAGGAGAGCAGCAGCTGCCCCAGCGGGGGCTGCAGGGGGATGCTTTCGGTCCGCATCCCGCTCTCCCTAGCAGGGAGCGGGGCAGGGCTGCAGCTCCGGCCCCTGCCGTCCCCACGGAGCCGCCGCGGGGAGAGTCCTGCTGCGAAGGGAAAGCGGCGGCTGCCTTCCCCTTCCCTTCCCCTTCCCCGGGCCGGGCCTGCCGGGCGGGGCGGCCGCCGCTGCCGCTGTCCCGCCCCGGCCCCGCTGCCGCTGCCGCCTCGCCGCAGTGCCCGTCCCTCGCCGCCGCAGCCGCCATGAGCGGCTCCAGCCCGGAGGCCACCACCGAGCCC
>NW_020450952.1:357290-361706 GCF_003343035.1 Apteryx rowi | reverse complement strand
CGGGCCGGGGGGCGGCGGCGCTACCCAGCTGCGGCGCTCGCTTCGCAGCCCAAGCCGCAGCACGCCATCACGGTGGCCGTCTCCTCCCGAGCCCTCTTCGACCTGGTGGAGGAGCGGCGGATCTACGAGGAGCAAGGCGTGGAGAAGTACGTGCAGTACCAGCAGGAAAACGAGAACGTCACCCTCAAGCCCGGCCCGGCTTTCTACTTCGTCAAGGTAAGCGCGGCCGCCCCAGGATGCCCGGAGGCGGCGGCCCGATGGCGGAGGCGGAGGCGAGGGCTGCGGGCGCGGTGTCCCGCCCCCGGAAAGCCGCCTCGGGGCTCGTCCGCCAGCGGTTCGGCTTGCTCGCTCCCAATTTTAATCCCACTTTTTGACCCACTTTTAGTGGGATTAAAGACAGTGTCGATTCAATACTAAATGAGTTGCTTTGTTTAGAATTTTTTTTTCTTGGTTGGCTTTGATTTTCCTTGCTTTCCTTGTTATTCTGGATATTGCACTTGAGAACCAGGAAAGGAAACAGGCCCCTAGCTGGGAGCCAGGGTTTAAGCAGAGGGAAATGGAATGTTTTGTTTTCATTGCACAAGATAAGAGATATGGCCAAGGCAAACAGCCCCCAGCCTGGACATCAAGTTTAATTACCAAAAATGAAAAAACTAAAAATACACATGGTTTTGAGGAACACAGGTTTTAGTGGGGCTGGATTGAAAAAATGTCATCCCCAGAGCTCATTCTCCCTGGAGAATCATTTGATAAGGTCCGCCAAAGCAATTTTAGGAAATTGGTTACATCCTAATTAGCAGACACACTTGCTGACAGCTGAGTTTGTGGCAGAATATTTCCTTCAGGTTTTACAAGTAGATTTTCATTGCTTAAGTTTCACCCTTGGGAAATTAAAAAATTTCAGCATTGCTGATCAGCTTCTGGACATACATAACATAGCAGAGAAAAGACTTACATCAGTATCTGTGCTTTTATACATATACCAGATAGCTGTGAAGAGTACCAACAACACAGGCATAGTAAAGGTATTTCTAGGATAAAAGCATGGTCATAAAAGAATTCATTCAGTTCCCCAGGGAGGCTATGCYGGCTAGGGAATTTACTGCAGTTTTTCCTAGCACAGTTCGTTTTCAAGAGATTGGTTACAGCTCAGTGTCAAATACGCTTTGAATATAAACAAGATTTGACTGTTGAACTCCTCAAACTTTGAAAATCAGAGCTGTTAGCTGTGCGCTTTGCCCTCTGTTGCCTTCCAGTATGCTACTTCCATTTGGACTCTTTACTTTAGATTTTTTGTGAGATTCATAAATTGCTTAGTCACTGGAATTACCAGACCTGAGAATTTCAGTTTGCTGGGTGAGACTTTCTACTTGGAAAGTAGAAAGCAGTATCTTTTTGTTTTGACTCCTGTGGACAAAAAAGTTTCTTGATGCTACTATTCATTAGCAATGTTTTATTAAAATATATTAAGCAATATGAGTGGGAATCTTGTACACTTCTGAAAAATAAACCTTTCTGTTCCCGGAAAAAATGTTTAGCATCCAAAACAAAACAAAAAAATTAATCAAAGGGAAATCAGAACAAATTTAATTCCACCACTGTAAGCAGAAAAGTGTGGTTAACAGGGATTTTGATAATGTTCAACAATGTACTGATTTATTCCAGATGATCATAGGTGTCCAGAGAAAAAGGATTTCCATTACAAAATTAAATTCTGTAACTTTCAGCAAAATAAACTTATTTGCTTCCCTTCAAACAAGCCCAGTCAAATGGCTCCTGGGAGCAGAACAGAAAGGAATAAAGCCATTTCGCGTTCTCCTTCAAGACAGTTGTCTCACTGAAACCACAGTGACTGAGAAAGAACGCACATGCAGCTTGTCTATGAACTTCCACATTTTTAACTTGCAGGCACTGGAGCATGTCAATGCCCGGCTTTGTGAACTGTACCCTGATGATGAAGAACGATTTGATATTGTTCTGATGACTAATAACCATGCCCAAGTGGGAGTGAGGCTCATAAACAGCATCAATCACTATGGTAAGTAAAATAAATACTACTTTGTAGAACTGCCTGCTGTTACATAATAAAATAATTTTATTTTTCTTGTTCTGATCTCAGTAGAAGCAACTTCTTTGATACTGACACCCATTTCTTAGGGGATGATATTTAATTCTGTCCATCAGAATAAGTGAAATTGTGTTAAACAGGATTTGGTCCAAAGCTCTAGATGTAATCTGTCAAGTGTGAATCTTAATTTCTGAGAAAAAAAGTCCTTAAGCTTTTCTTGCTTGGTATTTATGCCCCCATACATATTCCTTCACAGCAGTTATTCTGTGTGGAGGGATTTTTTTGTGGAATTCTTAGGGAGGAAGGAGTGATCAAACACTGTAGTCAGTTTAAGTTAACTTGTTCAAATTACAGTGAATCTTTTTTTCTTATTAAGTTTATTATTAGTTGAAGGCTTGTGTTCCTTTTTACAGGTTTCTTTTACAGGTTTGTAGTATCAAGGTGGAGTCACAGCTTGTTGTGCTGCTCTTATTTTAGGTTTAACAATTGAACGTTTCTGCATGACGGGAGGTAAAAGCCCTGTTGGTTATCTGACTGCATACCTTACCAACTTATATTTGTCTGCAGACTCTGAAAAAGTCCAAGAAGCTATAGAAGCAGGTTTGATTTGACTTTCTTTTCTTATCTCTTAGCTGAGCTTATTAAAAGATGAATGCAGTAATTGTCTTTCACAGAAAGTAGTGCTGCTTCATTAAATGCAGAAAGTCCAACTCTGCATAGTACAAACTTATCACTGATACTTTTACTTAATCTAATAAAATCAGGTTCTTATTTTTCTATATTTTTCCTCTCTGACCTTCAGCCTGATGACAATGACAACTTAATCAGCCCCTTCCTTTGCACTGCCTTCCTGTCTTCTCCCGTCCTGCCATTTTACAAGAAAGAAATTCCCCTTATACTCCTACTTGTCTCTAGTCAACCTCTTTCTAAGATGCGTCTGTTTGATAGGACTTACAAAAACTAACTTCTGTATTTGAGAATGAGTTAAAAAATAGCAAATAGTCTGAGTTAACATTCTTCTTGGGACTTCCTGCTTTGTCTCACCTGCAGCATATCTTGGGGACTGGCTTTGTGTATTCTTAGATGGAAGTGAAAGGAAGCATGTCTAAGAAAAAGTTATGGCAATGGGACAGCTTCCAGACACGACAGCCATTACAAATCTGCTTTAGGGATGTTTCATGCCCACTCTATGTAAAGCTCACCACAAATAAGTTGTTGGAACTGAACTAATGATAGTTTTAAGAATGACTCTGCAGGACACGCTAAGTGAAGTTCTCTGATATATTTTCAGGCATAGCATCAGCTACAATGTTCACTGCAAACAAAGATGTTTCTTACTCGGATACAGAGCTGCGAGTGGCATTCGATGGGGATGCAGTTCTCTTTTCTGATGAATCAGAACAGATTGTCAAAGAGCAAGGATTAGACAGATTTTTTGAACATGAACAGCTTAATGAGAATAAGCCTCTTGCACAGGTTTGTACTTCCTGAATCAATGAGTTTTCAAAACATCTTTTTATATTCATTGCTGATAGTGTGGCTGTCTTTCTCCAGTTTCCCCTGTGTGTATTCCTTCTTCTTTGCGGAAGTCTCATTTGTAAGCTGAAGTATCATTTCACTGCCCTATTTATTTCCTTTTTTGAGGATAGTCTTTAGAACATGTTTGATGCAAAAGAGCCCACTATGGCAGTCCCTTCACCAGATCTCCTGCTTCACTGAGAGAATCGCATAAGACAGTGCCTTACAGTTTTATTTTAATTATATCATTACAAAGAGGGAAGGCTACTGTATTTTTTATCACATTGTGTASGTAATGTTTGTTTCAAATACTGAGATGTTCCGATTATTGAAATAGGGCAATATCTATGCTTATTCCCAAGTAAAACTATGATATTTTTCTAAAAAACACAAATATTTTAACATTAGCTTAAAGCGAAAGACCAACTCTGATACTGTTAACATTATGATATACATGCCAAAAATATTTATACCAAAATTTTATATCAAAGTGGTATAAATCCAGAAGAATGCAAGTTTGATTTATGAAAGTATTGGCAAGTTCAATATATTGGTTTTTGACTCTGTATCATTTAGTTTTTGTTTTTTGTTTTTTTAATCGGAGTGTAATTCTAATGCTGTCATTAATCTGGAATGATTTCAGTGAAGTCCAGGTAATTAAGTATCTTACCATTCTTCACACAGAAAAAAAAAAAAAAAGCACCCTGTGGATTGTAGCAAAAAGAGATCAGTGTGTTTAAAGAACATGTTATTAAATTGGTTAAAGACCATAGTTTTAACTTTATTTTCCAAGAGATATCGTAAGCCTTAGTCAGAATCAGTTTCCTAAT
>NW_020450952.1:344386-357245 GCF_003343035.1 Apteryx rowi | reverse complement strand
TTTTTTTTTTTTTTTTTTTTAATTTGTGAATTCCTAGTGAGGATGCAAACCCTTTTAGAAACACTACATACATAGACTGTTGCACAGCATAGCATTACGGAAGGAATTCTGTGTATAACAGCCAATCTGGAAGAAAACAGAAGGATGATTTTGTAAGCTGTGGACAAATATTTAATATGTTTCTGTTATTTCATACTCAGGGTCCTTTGAAAGGTTTTCTGGAAGACCTAGGGAAACTCCAGAAGAAGTTTTATGCAAAAAATGAACGATTAAATTGTCCTATAAGGACCTTCTTGGTCACAGCCAGAAGTGCAGCAAGTTCTGGAGCCAGAGTACTGAAGACTCTTCGTAGCTGGGGTTTGGAGATTGATGAGGCACTTTTCCTAGCAGGAGCTCCTAAAGGACCAATCTTGGTGAAAATCCGTCCTCACATTTTCTTTGATGACCAGATGTTTCACATCGAAGGAGCACAGAAATTAGGCACCATAGCTGCACATGTTCCCTATGGCATTGCTCAGAAATATCACAAATCCTCATAATTGGATGGCAGCATTAAAGATGATTCTTAACTCAGCCAGGCTCTAATATACCAATAGTTGTGTTCAAAGAAAATCTATGTTTATATATTGCAAGCACTATGTTTTAAGATTTGACTTCTGGCTAGAACAACCTTTAAAGGAAATATTTTTAATATAGGTAAGTTTTTAATGGAGTTATTGTAATAATATTCTTAAGCAGTTTAGGGTTTTGTTTTGTTTTTCTTTTACCTATCTGGAACTAACATTGTGTTTTCAAAAGCAGGAAAAGATTTGGACTGTTTTTTTATAGTTTAAACCATATTTTGAGAAAGACAGAACTGTTATATTTTCTCTAAAAATTATTAAGAGGTTATTTATAACAAAAAACATGCCACATAGATAGCTCCTGCAAGTTTTTTCTGAAATTATGAAAAGTGCAGTTTACATATATGTGTTTACCCATTAGTGGTTGTTTTTTTTTTTTGGTTAAGCATGTGTTCAGTAGGTTTGGTATCATGAGGTTTCAACTTCTGCAGGCAATTGTCTTTCCAGTGAAATGTTAGCTTGATTTGATCTTGTGTTTACAGGAACCCTTTTTCTATACTATTTTCCTATTTTAATAAAGCTGGCTTTACAGAACTTTGTCATTTTTTTTTATGTAGAGGCTTTAGCATAGTTTCCAGTGGAAACATGGTTCATGTGATCAGTGTCTTTGTATCTCTCTCCCCCAAGAGGTTTAGAACCAGTAGACCACTTTCAGTTAAATTTGACAGAGAGGCTGAGGTCTCAAAGACATGTTCCAACAGATTTCATGTAAATATAAAGCTGGGTGGAAGAGCAGAGACCCTGTCAGTATTCTGACTGAGGTAAAGACTGAAGCATAAGAGCATACCTTTGTAACAGCAGAGAATCTACGCTGAAATAATACCGCTGATGGAACTATTTATTTCTTAGCTAGATTCACTTGGAATTTACAGCTGTTCTGCGATCTGCATGACCTGAGTTTGGCAACCTCAGATGAGTTTCCAGTGGACAGGTGTCTATTGCAACATGAATGCATGTACATTTACACCATAAGTCTGTTCTACCTCTTTTATGTTAAGTTCTTGTATTTCACTGTCATCATAGTATCTAAGCGCCTTCCAAATGACACAACTAACATCTGTCAGGTGGTGTTTGTTCTCTTTCTCTCCCTCGTGGGACAAGTGTCCTGTTTTATTTTTATTGTTGCTATGTATTCATATTAGAAGAGACAAAACCAAAAGAACGTGCTTTGCTTTGGATGTAGAAGATGGTAAAGGCTTGTGATAACCTGTGGTTCCTGTGGGAGTTCACCCCAGAATCTCAAGTTAGCCCCTGAAAAAGTTTGGTCTCTTCTGTCCAGATGAACTGTCCTGTTATTGTAGAAAGCTTCATTGTATTAACTGTGATTTCCATCCCAGAAGCATAGGCAATCTTTTAAATGATCTRGGTCCAAGCCACCAAGTTCTTTAAAAACAAGGTGAAAGCCTTGATCCTGTATGAAACTTGAATAGAAAACATTAGAAGGGTTTTTATGTGTTCACACCAGCATGTGTTGTTGATGGGATACACTGCAGAGTTCTAGTACACTTGGAATTTCCTAAGTGCTAAAGGCTTTGTGCCCAAATATATCACATTTCTATAGCTCAGCCAGGAGGTGAGGAAGACATGAATAACTGAGGTTTGGTGATTGTCTGTCAGGATGGGATAGGGTTACCTTGCCAAATGGAGATTACAAAAATGTTATTAGCAGATGTTTTTATGTGAAGGCTCAGAATCAGCAGGGAATCCAAAACTATTCCTTAACTGTGGAATACAAATTGTATGTATACCTTCACCACAGAAGCATGGCTGCAAATTCCAGGAGTGTGGGTCCTGTCTTGCTGAAGCAGAACATGGCTAGTCATTCTTCATCCATCCATTGTTAGAGCTATAGATGTGACAGCTGAGTGGAGAAAGAGATAAAGGATATATATGCCGTGCACATATTGCTGACACTTGACTCCATGTTGACTGAACATTGATCATAATAATTCAGGTTTGATACGGAAAAGGGCTAGTGGGATCCTTGATACTTGTGGGACTCCAGAGGTGTGAGTGTCTCATGGAGTCTCAGTACTGATAGCACTAAAGTATGTGTGAAGGGAAATAAAGAATGTAAAGGTTATCACATTTTAAATTTATATAGTAGGTTTCCTCATCAGAGAATTCAAATCAACATTAAAGTCCAGAAGTCGTCATTAAGGTTCAGAATCACTTTGCTTAGCTAATTGACCAAAATGCATTTAGATGTTTCTTCAGATTACACACATTGCCTTTTAATTGTGATGTAACTCTTCCAGGCTCGATGGCTGATTCTCTGCATATCCGGTTGGCAGCCCTTTGGGTGAGTGGGCTCTCATTCCTTCATGCGAATGTCCTTTGAGCCTAATTTGGATGTCTGGGGAGATGCAGGCCTGACAAGTATTCTCTGCCCAATATAATTGTCATCTCTTGCCCCAGGGAACAGCTAGGCTAATGGACCAAGATCACTGTTTTCAAGGAAATTCTCTAAAATGGGATGGGAATGGAGCGGGTACTGAGGTAAGGGGCTTGAAGGAGGCAGCCCACTTCTCTGTTTTTGTAGACACAGACCAGAAGAAAGCACAGGCCTCAGAGACCTATCCAGAATACTCTTAATAGCATTCCAGGCCAAACAAAAATACCTTTCTTGTCATGCTTATGAAGACAACATGGATTTATGTTCTAGTACCTCATATCCCTAAGCCAGCCAAAGTTACAGCAACAAATAACATGTTTTAATAAGGGAATAGAAAAGAGGAGGAATGTTTTGGACTGTCCTGCCTATCAGCCTGTCTATAACACTGGAAGACAGGCTCATGGAAAAAGATACTGGCATCTCAAACACAATATGGAAGAGGATTCATGATAATCCAGATCCATTTTGTGCTGAGACAGACCTTTTTGTCCAGCAAAAAACAGTCCTTGTTCCATAAGCAACAACATTCCTGCACCAAATCACAGTGAAGAGTCCAGGTAAGACAAATGGGAATGTCTCCTGCTGCTACCAATCCCCAAAACATCCATGGACAAAATGTTGGAAATAAGACCATAAGGTAACTTGACTATTTTTTCTTTTATTTACAGGAGAACACATTCCCAGACTGCATTGGATGCTTCTCACTAGCTAACAAGATACAATCATCTCATGATCCTCAATTACTTCACCTTTCAGGACACCCTTTCAGTCTCCAGGCCAGCATGTCCCACATAGCAAAACAACAATCTGGAGGAAACAAAATACTTCAGATGAATACTGGGAGATAGTTGTTATCACTTATGTTCCAATATGTGCCCCTCCTGGACTGTGATCTATTCTCAGGAATTAAAGGATTCCTACATCCTGAGTAGCATTCACCAGTACCCCCACTTGGACTCCTCTGCCTCTGCCAGAACCTGTAACCTGCACTGACATGCAGTATTGCTAGTAAGAAGAATATATCCATTTATCTCCTCAGATGCAACAGCTAGGGARAGAGGGCAGTGAAGGAGATGATTGATCTGTCTTAGGAAAAAAACAAGTTTTCAGTTACCTTGCTGAGCAGTGTCTGGGACCGATAAAATCTGAATGCGTAGGCCATCCCTGCCTAGGTGAGCAGCTTCTGATCACTATCACCAGTGAGATCCTGTGCAGAATGCTCCTTGCACTGAAGGCTAGATTAACCACCAATGGACCCAGGCAGACCTAGAGGCAGCACCTCTCCAACATGTTCACAGTCTTTTGAAGGAGAAGGTGTACCAGAGATGACTGCCAGAGTCAGTCCCCACAGCCAGATGCTGGATAGCAGATTCTTTACCCCCCACCAGAAGGATTTCTTGCAGCAGGAATCTGTTCCCCTAACAGGGCATTTCCTGGTTCTCTTATATGGGCATCTCCATCACCTGGAACCATCGTTCCTTTCTGATGGTCCTTGGCCACAAAGTCACTGGGCAGCAGAAGTGGGCATGGCTCCAACACATCCCAAAGATACAATTTACCCTGAGCAGAGTGTATGGAAGAACATCTCAAACTGGTTATGGCTCTAGCAACAGATTAAGGATGCAAAAGCCATCTCTGTCACAGAGCAGACACAATGGTGTGTCCTGGTTAAAATACTCTTTGGTGTAGCCATGAATCTCAAAATGAAGTGAAGAGCCAAGAATGGAGAGAGACACCATTTCCTGCAGTGAAAAGAAAGACAGAAGAGGTCTCAGAAAATCCAATGTGTTTAGAAGTGGTACCTATGGAGCCTGTTCCTGCTGCCTGAGAAGTGTGACATAGTCAGGAGAGATGGTGAGCACACTTCCAGAAGAATCTGATACATCTCTTTGGCTGTAACATGAGCTGAAGTCAACCTGAGAACAGACTGTGGCAATGTGAACGGACCGTGGGTGACGTCAGCACATGTCAGTTAAGTGGAGGTTACTATTGCAGATGGTTATCACATTCAGAGCAGCCACAGGAAACTGGATAAAAGCTTCATGGGTTTCCTCTTGGGTTTCTAACATAATTTCCCCAAACATGCCAGGTCTTGACTCAGAACAGACATGCTCATAGCAACCAAGCCTGCTTCTGATCTTTCCCCCACCCCAGCTGTTGTCTCCCCGGACTCCACCTACTTGGCTTCCTGGCTCCTGGTCCTGATCCTGAACCTCTCAGAATCTGTGTTCATCTCTCCTCACTGCCACTATTTATTCCTACATCTGCACTCAGCCCTATTATTGTCCTTTCTTTTCTAACCTACATTGCTCTTGACCAAAATTCTGTTGCCCTTCTATTGTTTCTCTGCACATTTTTGCTAGCAACTCTGCAAGGAAAAGGATGAAAAGGATTTTGAGTGAGTGAAACTCAGTGGCCACTCCTGCTTCACTGGATGTATTTGCATTTCCTTGGGTGGGATGGTCATGGTTCGGGATTAGTAAAAGGCAGGATCTGAACACAGGACATGAAGATGATGGTTGAAAACAGTCTGGGTTGAGGATTCAAAGTTACATTGGCAGGATGGGGAGAGAGGAGGGGGAACCTTGAATACATGTAAGATGTAGGTGAGATGGGATCTTTAAATACCTAAATCTGGATGCCTATTGGATTTAGATGTAGAACAGGTCCTGAGAACAGGAAGCAGAGAAGAAATGGGAAGGACCAGGAAACAAGATTTAACTAGCTCCGTAGGCATATTAAGGACATGTATCCCAACTGTACTTTAATGTTTAAATTGCACATGTCAACCTTTTAATCTACCAGCTTCATAAGGCCCCAGAGATTATTGACTACAGGTGAAATATGACAGAATACATTCCAACTAAAAGTACATTAACATAAGTACCATTTCACACTTACAATGGAAAGAGGTGCTTTTTGACCACCTTACTGGAAAGGAGCAAGCATGCACTTTAACTATCAGAATGCTATGAGACTATGATTTGGGAATGTATCTTTTGTTTTCCTCTGATCTTAATTGTATCTGAGGAACCTGCATCTTAACCTTTTGTTGCCTTCAGCCTCTCAGAAGGGCTGCATTAGGTTATCTGACTAGAGCTAATCAAATTAAATGATCCAGCAAGGATCAGAGGAACAGTGACAGACTGAGAAACCCAAGTAACCTAATAAAGAAGAGAACACACTGAATCTGCTACTCCCAGTGGATTGGAAAGGAAAAGTATGGAAAAATGGAGGGAAAGGGGGATGAAAAGGGCTGGTCTCATGTAAGCAGGTGGCTGATCAGTATGTTTGTCTGGGCAAGCTTTGTGCCTGACCATCACAGACTATCCCATCTTCTTCCCAAATACTGTTTCTATTTTATGTATAGGTCACTCCCTATTCTGAGTCTGTGTGCGTGAACTGCTGATGAACTTCAAATTGGATTAGCTGGTGAACAGGATAACAGATCTGACTGGCAATCACCAGAGAGAAAGGCCAGAGGTCTGAGGGGCCCGAGGGTCCGGGTGCCAGCAACCGAAGAGACCCATCTGGGTGCCAGAAACGGGGGAGAACTGATCTGGGTGCCAGCTATCAGATAGACCAAGTGTCTAGGACCAGCTGCTCAAGGGACATATGTGTATGTGTGAACCAATACCAAACTTCAACTTGGACTACCCAGCATAAGGGAAGAAACCAGCAACTGGAAAGATCCAACACCAGAGCCGGTGCCTGGGTAGAAAGTCTATGGGTCTGAGTATAGCTATTGGATGGACTTCAAGTCTGTGCTAGTATTTAAGAGACCAGTGAATATGAGTGTGTGTGTGAGGTGACAGAGTGAGCGTACATGTATGTTCTGCAAGCAGCCTCTCTTCTATCAGACTGTGATGGGATGAACCCCCTCAGTCTGGACGTCCACCATATTTGTCTACCTCTAACAGTCTGACCTAATATTTCTCAGCTGATGTTGGTCCTAGAAGCACATGTTCAATAGGTCTAACAATCACCTCACTGGTACATCTACACTCTAAACTAGTTATCAGAACACCCACAACCATAATGTTTTTTGTAAACCGCCCCCAGCATCACTTCTGCTTGCAACCTGCTGATAGTTCATSAAGACATGCTTGGTGATGTACTTACATCTATGGTATGCCCTAGCACATAATTCAGTTTGATTCAGAGCCACAGGACCAGCTGAAATACCAGAGAAAAAAAATGTGGTTTTGAAGGCAGCATGGGGATAGTCTCAACATGCTGTTCTGACATACTCTTCTACTATGTTTTTACTAGTAAATTAAACTTTTCCAGAAGATTTCATTGGCACAGAGGCATGGAGAAGTCCACATTCATACTAACTCTCCAGAACACAACGGCCGCTTCCAAATTGCCTACTGGGAGCTCATGAGCTTGGCCTTGGGCCAAAACCCTGCCAAATGCTGTTGTTACAATACAACATTAAAGATTGTTGCATTCCTGTTTCTGGGAACCTTCCTTGGAACTGCTTAATTTACTGCTGTAACCTCTGCGTCTCAAGCTGAGAACTGAAGAACCAAGACAGATAGAACTAAAGGTGGTTTTTGCACAAGCATTTAATCTAGCCATGACATTCAAAGACTGATAATGAAACATTATAGGTGCTCCTAATATCTATTTTCCCCGTGACAGAGTCAGCTCTGTGAGATTAATAAAACATGTTGGCAAAATCTCTACTGGCAAACTAAACACTGCCAGGAAATGTTCCTGGGCACTAGAACTCAGCCATCTATATGTAATTAAACTGTTATCTTTGTTTTCTAAAGGTCCTAAAATTGTTAGAACAATCCCCGGTATGGTTTTGGCCCAGAGCAGCTAGCATTCTCCCAGACAATTACTGGTCCATATTTCAGGAGGTATTCAGGACGAATACCAAGAGCCATCTTGGATGCTTCCACTCTGATATGCGGATCAGATTTCACAGTGTGAATGCAAGACATTCTGTGCCAGCTAACCTCAGTACCAGAGAACAGTCCTGGGTACATTTAATTTATTAGTATAGGCATAGCTATTAGAAATGCACCCTTTAGACGAACAATGTTATATTGTGAGATAATTTTAAAGCTAAAGAGCTTGGAAGGAATCAAACAACCTGCAGCAGCAATCTCTCAGAGATAACTTTGACCATGGTCAATGGAATTTGCTTTTGTTTGCCCTTGAGATCATGCTAGGGCAGGAGAGGCCACCTTGACCAGGGAGAAAGACTTTTCTCTTAGATAGGTGGTGGCTCGTGGTGAGTTCAGAATGCAGAGGAACTAGGAGTTGCTCTGTCTCACATATGCAAGATCTTATTTTCCTGAAAGAAGGCAACTCCTGCTGTTGCCAAGTTGGGAACTAAATGGAAACCAAGGAGCAATGAGTCATAAACTAGTTTCTTTCAGAGGCATGTGTCTGTTATCTGAAATCTGGGAGATCTCAAGCTTCTCCCAAAAGCAGAATCTCACCTTTGAGACATGCAGTGTCTCCCTGATCCTCTGAGCTCCAGACAAGCAGAATTTGGAAAATGCCATCTGTTTGGGACAGTGCTGGGAAAGGCGGTGGGCAGGGATCTGAGCTCCCAGCTCCCGTTAGGTTCTGAATCCAATGAGAGCCTGTCTTACACACAAATGATATTTTGTTTCTCTGAGAAGCACTGGCTTTGTAGCCTTCCCACTCTGCAGTGCATTCAGGGACTCAACAGGAAGAGCTGGCTTCTTGCCTTCTCCTCCCATTCGTCCACCCATCAGTTAGAGGTATGGTGGTGCTTAAAATAAAACTTTGGCTGGGGGACACACTGCATGCTATATGTTCTCCACATAAAAGCTGGGCCACAATTTTCATTGCTGAGTGACAACATGATATGTCTGAAATGAGTACCCAAAAGGTGTTCTCAGTTTTCAAGAATGAACATTCGGCCCTTTCAAGAACAGCCACTAAAAATCTTTTAAATTGAGATCCTAAACCCATTATTTTGTTGGATTGTAATGAAAGTTCTTATTTCCAAATGATTTTGTAATAAAAAAATATTATTTTCAAAACTGGAACACAGTCATTTAAAAGAAGCCATGAAACTTAATAGATTTGGTAATACCTTTCCCAAACACATAGCTGGTAGATAAGCAAAGAAAGATCTCACTTCCCAGGGACCAAGTTTTGCCTATTGATTTATACCACTTTATGGTCCCAATAAAATCAGAAAAAAAAGAAGTACTAGAGTAATGCCCTAAACTGGGTAATAAGGTATCAGGGAAAACAGAAGTGTTGTCAGAATACAAAAAGGTTTGCTATTATGTCTTTGTTAGATTCAATCACCAACAGGGAGCATATTCCATTACTACAAAGCCTACAATAGGTCATTCACCTGCATAATGTTAGATGTTCTCTCTGCATGACTGATAACATCATTTATACTTGGAAAGCTCTGAAGGCTTTACACAGTAGGCAGAGCGTGCTGGGCACCCAATTTATTTTGTTCTTCTTTGAATAGATAATGAAGTTACTTGACTTGGAATATTTGAAAAAATGCTTCAGTAGAAAATGTATTTTGACATTTGAAGCCATTATGATTTCACAGTAGATATTCTATATCCAATTTTTGTTTTAATAATGACCTTCACTCTTTGTCTTAAGATTGGCCCAAAGAACAGACAGCAAAACTTAAAGAAAATAAATTTATTCCTTACAGAAGATATAAAAGCAAACTGTCTCTGAAATATTCAATATACAAGATTGACCTACAAATACCTGATCCCTGTTCATGTGTATATCTGAGATCTCCAGTATTAATTTCACAGAAAATGTTCACATAAAATCAGGAATTAGTAAGATGTATTATATATGTCTGCAGACTTCCTCTGTATATGAACTTGCTAAGTTCTTGTCTTAGTTCTGTATAGAAATTGAGCATCCTTTGTTATTCATTAATAGTCCATCACTACACCAGCTATAATTTTTATCTTGTGGGATTTGTTAAGCTCAGTCCTCTTTGACACTGATAGGAAACCTATCACAAAAATGATGATGATTTAAGAAACCAAAATGAAAAGGTAGAATTACTTTGATTTATCCAGTGTACTGATAGGATGATTGAGAAACCCAGTTCTGGATGGCATACAAAAGAGCTCTTAGCTGCATGCAATTAAAACTCTCAATGAGTTAACTGGACTTGTGGTTTAAACACCAAAAATGGACTCAGTTAATGCCATGTTGAGCGACCTAACATTTAGTCCAGACCCCTCAGAGGAGTCCAGACCTTCTGTCAGGCACTCAAGGCTGCCCACATGCTGGCTAGGGAAGTTAGGTACCTCAGAACAGGAACCAACACAAGGCCATTGATCAGGGTATTTAGAGGCAGCTACTAATGCAATGCTGAGGAAACCAGTATCTTTCCTGAAAGTTCTTATGGTTTTCCTAGTGTTTCATCATCATCTCCTCTCAGAAACCTCGGCTAAGAAATCTCTAAGTTCTACCTTTCTTTCAAGAACAGTATAGATGTCTTTGTTTGCTTTAAAACATAGTAATCTTTAGCACCTTTTTATACACTAGTTTAATGAGGATACGTTCACTGAGGAGGCAAAACACGCATATTGAGTCCCTTCTTTCTGAAGGGATTTAAACACTATCTTTCATGTTCTTAGGGARCTGCCTCCTGTGATGCTTTGGACTTGGTGGACGTGTTAGGAAATTTTCACATTAAAGTTGTTTCAATATACATAATGGATATTCAAGATTCATTAAACTACAGAGGAAAACTAAAGTGGAGGATACTTCTAGTCTGTGACCCAGGATGTTTCTAAAGCACACTGACTGTGACACACAGCACAGAGACTCACGGTCTAGCTCCTGGTCTAAAGACCCATTACATATTTTCACATCTAAAGACCATTATGTATTTTTACATCTGTATCTGATTGTTTACACAGTTAGTTCCTACAAAAATGTTAGTTCATGTTTTCAGGAATTATCTGAAACTGCATGCAAGTCTTCTTCCTACTGACAGAGTTTGTAGATAACAGCAAAAACACCAGAGAGATCACAAAAGGTAAGCGACTCTAGAATCCTGTATACAGTTTTGGTGATCAAAATTTGAAAACTTAGAGAGGCCGCAGATAACCGCTCCCAATTTATTCTTACAGTGAGACACTTAAAGAGCTCAGGAGTATTCTGACTATGACAATCTAAGGACAGAAATGAGGCAAGATTTGTGCAGAGGGGTAATATCTTTTATTAGACAAACTGATTTTCCAATAATATGGTCTGATGAAAGATAGCTTCTCCCCCTACAAATTTTGCACTACTTCAAGAGATCAGCCTGTTTAATTTGTGTTCAAGAAGACTGCAAAGTTAATTGACATTATTTCTGAGCATCTGAGTAGCTGAGTACTAAAGAGCTCTTTTGCGAAGAGAGGCATAATAAGCGTCAATGACTGGAAACTGGAGTAAGACAAACCAAATAACTATTAAGACTTATTTTTCCAGCAGTAAGAGCGGTAATTGCTGAAACAATCCATTAAGAGAACTAATACATCCCTTGTCTTCTGATGTCTTCAAATCAAAGGGGGTTGCCTTTCTGGGAGATAGGCTTTAGCTAAATACTTCGACTCTTGCCAACRAAACTGGACAGAACTGGGTGCTCTATGGTATACAGTACATCTAAGAAGATGACCTTTTCTGATCTAAACCTCTATGCACTCTTTTCTGTCACTCACCAATTTATTAGCACCCCTTACAAACAAAGGTATCATAATTGTACATGGGATCCTACTACTTCCTACATATATGTCCCATTCTTAACCCTGCTCAGTGTCATCAGACCAATGACAACCAAACCCATCTCATTCGGACTGCTCACACTATACAACCGGAAATCAAACAGAGCAAACAAACCACTCGTGATTCTCTTGCCCAGTTCAAGATCCAGCCTGTGGAAACTTCCCTGTGTGATCCCTCTCCGATTCATCTACAGAGACATGTGCTTTTGTGAGTATCTTCTGTAAAGCTTTATTTACCTTGTAGTGCAAGAGTATGCAGTTGGCAGTAGGAGATACAAGAAGTAAAGCAGACTTTGTACATGAGGTGGTAAATTAAGATTCCTTCTAATCATTACTAAACACACTCCTGATAAAACAATTTTAAAAGTCTTACAGTACCTTCCCCATCTCATTTAACTGTTTTCCTAGATCTTTCACTATATCCTTTCCACATTGAAAAAGAAGTGAAAAGAAAAATCCCATAAGCTTCAAATGCAGAAAGAAGAACAATAACAGAGGGAAAAGCAGCATGCACAGGATTGCCCATAGATCTTTAAATTTAAAAATATACCTTTTTAAGCATCTTTTGGAAACGGATTCCCAGGAGTCTCTGCAGAGCTGCAATAATCTCAAGCAAGTGCCGTTTGAAGAAGCTTTTTCTTCTGAGCCCGAAGCCACTTCGAGCAGCCTCGAGTCCGAAGCGGCCTCAAACGGCCCTGCCGCCCACCGGCCTGTGGCTGCCCTCGCCGCACATGGCCTGATGCCTGGGCCCGAGACGTCGCTCCAGCGGGCAGAATAGAGCCGCGAACACTTAGAGGAGGCTGCAGCGCTGCGCCCCTTCTTCCACATAAGCTTCTACCCGCGGTCCCGCCGCGGGCCTCGGCGGACGGGCCCGGTGCGGCCTCCAGGCGCGGCGCCCGCCCTCACGCCACCGGGCCCCAGCGCGCCGGCCGAAGACTACAAGCCCCACAATGCCCAGCGAGGCGGCTGGCCAATGGTAGCGCTCCCCCGGCGCGCACGCGGCGGAGCCACGCACGGGCCTGCGGGTTAGGCGCTGCTCGGCCCCGGCGGCGCAGGGCGATGGCCGCCGCCGTGGT